>NW_025920151.1:636857-793720 GCF_902686445.1 Sciurus carolinensis
GTTTCAGAAGGAAACATGCAGAGGGATATTTATGCTCATGTTCCCTGCAGTAGCTACACCTGTGCACACTGGAAGTTGAGGATGACCTGGATACCCACTGCTGGGAAAGTCAACAGCTAAAACTGTAGTGGAGGCAAATCTTCATATGTTAAAAGGAATCATTTAGAAACAGGAGATTAAAACATGCCAGTAAAATTCCTGAATTCAGGGCTGCGGGATAGCTCAGTTGGTAGAGTACTTGCCTTGCAAGCACAAGGCCCTGGGTTCAATCCCCAGCACTGCAAAAAAAAAAATTCCTGAATTCAAGTTCTTCCCTTCCTACCAACAATAATGCTTGGTCTAGACATAGGGATACTTAAAGGAAGAGAAAAGTATATAATACTATGTCATTATTAGCTTTCTGAAGTACAAAAACAGGAAATATAATCTTTACCCATCCAGGAGCTTTTATGCCTACTACAGGAGATTTTTGTGGACATGGTTGTAAATGATTACCTTCTCAGATACTGTCCATGACTTGCCAAATGCAAAGACCTATGAAGAATTTCAGCCTCCATACATGAACTCATCATCAAAAGTCTTCACAGTCTACAGGTGCTTCACACAATGGCTGAATGGGCGGTTGGCACACATCCAGCCCTGGTAAGTCAGAATCTGGAGTTGTATACATTCTCAGGGATTTGAATAAGCATCACAGCTTAGGTTCCAGATTAAAGACTACTTTGTTGGCAACTTATAAGATACTACCACACTTTCTTCTTCTACGACTAGATGTCCCAGATCAACGATGTCAGCGAGGAAAGTCTACATATAAAAATTAGAATAAGAAAACTATTTGCAGTTAATGTCCACCTTCCCTTGTGCACCAGAGCAGTGTCAGAGAGAGGGTATGTATTTAGGAATATATGCAATTCACTATGAGTACCAAGAAGAAACTTTTATTACAATAGGAAACCTAAACTCTGATTCCCTATCACCTTTCAAACTCTTGCTGTGATCACATCTAAAATGTACCTTGATGATAGTTCACACATGGCTCACAGGTGACACTACTCATTTTGATTCTCATACTGGGAGCCCAGTGAAATTAAGCACATTTGATATTCATGGTTTAGAGCAGAAGCCCACTACAGACACAGTCCTCATACTGAGCCTTCCTACTTTCCCTTTCCTCAGGGGATTCTGATAGCCACATTGTGTCACACAGTTGTGCGTCCCTCTGAGGACCCAGTAGTGGTTATGGTGGAACTAACCCCCATACAACACCTCAACACCACATCAAGCTGGGCTCCAGAGTCTCTAACCAGGGGTGTCTTGTGAGACATGAAAATCTTCCCCTGCCTCCTGAAAGCACATGACATGACTACTTCCGTGGTATGTGGACATTTCTATCAAAGTCAGAAACACATAACAACCTCCTTTGAGTCAGTCAAAGGGATCTTCCCCTTAGATGCAGAGCTGACCTAGATGCCCTGGCCAGAGCAGGACTTCTAGACAGAGCAGTGGACACAATTTCTTAGAGAAACATTCACCGGGCACTGTACAACAATGTCTGGTGAACATTTCAATGACCCTACCTGCTCAATGCTTACATACTAAGAAGAAAAGGTGCTTACTTACTCCCAATAAATAAAAACAAAATAGCATCCAATGACATGTTAAAAATGAGACACAAGTTCCATGTCAACCTCAAAAACTTAGCAAGTTTCTAAGCAATTTGACACCCTGTCTCGAAAAAAAAAAGAAGGTGGGGCTGGAGATATGTTCAGTGGTAAAGGCCACTCTATTTTCAATTTCCAGTGTCTAAAGAGAAATAGAAAGTTGACCATTTGTGAGAGAAGTGCTCTGTATTCCTAACACATGATACATTACCAGTGATTGTCATTATTCCATTTCTATATTCTTTCCACACTCACCAATTTATATCACATCTTCACTTTTTTCTTGACTCTCATCATAGAGTGCAGAGAATGAAATTCAGAAGCTGGCAGAAATATGGCAGCACTGATTGGAAAGAAATTTGATGACAAGGTGCTAGAAAAAGGTATCCATTACACCACATTGGATGTTGGGAAGCAGAATCCATGGCAAACTATGCATCACGTCCTACTGGAATCATGGTCTACTTTATTCCTCTATAACAGGAAAATGTTTTCTTATCTTCTTTTCTTCAAGAGCTTATCCACAAACAGGCATGCTGACCCTTGCCCGTAATCCCAGTGGTTTAGAAGGTTGAAGCTGGAGGATTGCAAGTTTTAAGCCAGCCTCAGCAAAAGCGAAGAGCTGAGCAACTCAGTGAGAAACTATCTCTAAATAAAGTACAAACCAGGGTTGGAGATTTGGCTCAATGATTGAGTGACTCTGAGTTCAATCCGTGGTATGCACCCCAGTCCCAAAAATAGAATACCCAGTTACACTAGTATAAAACACTATCATCTATTTCTTCTAGGTTAAAATAAATAAATAAAGAAAGAAAGATAGAAAGAACTGCAAATGCAATAGAGAATCAACCAACTCAGGAAAATGTATACACTTCTGATTTCCAGGAATGGCATCCTTTTATAACTCTACTGCAGGACTCTAATGTCTTTGGGCATTCAACTTTGTAACATTTCAACTCGACTCCACTAGAGACAACTCTTAAAACAATCTACAATCTATATGAAGAGGGGAAAATGCTTAATTTTACAAAAAAAAATTTAAAATAGGTCTCCCTGATTTTATTCTCTCAACATAAAGGTAACTGCAATTTAGATATACAAAATTTGAAACACACAGGCACACAGACACACAAAAGAAGACAGAGGTAAACAGAAAGTAAAGTAGTGAGATTCCACCACAGTGACCAAGATGCATCCGGAGTCACTGGAAAACAACAAAAAAAGAAGTACAATATACTATTTTAAAGTACCTCACTTTTAACCAAGATGAATATTTTCAACACAATACCTGTACATTTCCATGGAGTTCTCTGCAATAGAATCACTGGCTTCTTGGCACACATTTGAGGTCTTCTTTGGGCAATGTATCCAGCTGAAAGATGTCACCAACTTGCTCTCACATTTCCACACTGCCGCAAAAAAAAAAAAAAAAGTGTCTGATATTCTACTGAATAAACCTTGAACTGGACCAAACACCATACTTTGTTCCATATTTCAAAATTAGCAAAAGCAATTTCAACTCAAAAAGTATTCATTATTAGGGAAAAAGCAAGCATAACCTCTTACACACACTGTTGTAATCTAGGACTGACGTTTCCTAGATCCTCATTTCTTTAACACATGCTACTTCACATTCCTTAGAGCTGTCAAATTCATTCTCATCCAAGCTGAATACACATCCCTGAGCATATTTCCACACACACCATGCATCAGCAAACATTTAGGTTTTCAATAAAAACTTAGGCTTCACCATTTTGGAAACTACTTACCCCTTGTGGGCTCAGTTTTCTCATCTGTAAAACAAAAAGTGCAACAGGATTTTCTCATGGTTTCCTGAAGTCTAATAAAGGAACCAAGTGCTCAGGCTAGCCTGAAAGGTGGCATGCAAACAATACATTTTAGCGATAAGGCCCAGTCCCTGGGAATCAGTCCAGGTTACATATCGCATGGGGCCAAAACCTATCTGATCCAACTCTCTCCTAGTGTGGAACCTGGAGCCCACAGGACCGAGGGCCTTGCTGCCTCCCTAAGTCACTGCTCTCGCCACTGCTCCACTAGAGACACCTTCCTATGTTACACTGCTTCACTTAACGCTTGAAACACGGGAGGGTCTCCTGGGGCTGTCAGCCAGGAGCAGGAGAAAGCAGGAAGGTTTTCGAGGCGGGAAGTTGGGGAAGAGAGAGAGAGAGATGCTTGAGAGGAACAAGGTGGCGGGTTGCCGGTGACGGTCAGTGGACACCAAAGTACACGGAGGCGGCTCCTCTCCACACGGCCTCCCTCGCCCTAGCGGAGGGTCCTCCTCCGTCGCCCTCCACTCTCAGGGCGCCTGCTGGCCGGGCATCCTCTTCACCTGGAGTCCGGGTCCCAGGCGAGGCTGCTGCGGCCACGCGGACCTGGACAGGACCCTGGAGCCCAGACCACACCGGGCTGTGTGCGGAGTCCCCGAGGAGGACCCGCCCTCTGGACAACGAGGACAGCGCGGGACTGGGCAGCCGTCAGTGTGGAGGCCACCAGGCTGGCCTGAGGGACAGGCAGCCTGGGACAGAGCCTGCCAAGGCGGAGGCAGCGCCCTCCCGGGTCCCACCCCGTCCCCAGGCCTGGCGCGGGGGTCTCGGCGCCGAGTCCGTGGCCGCTCCCGCCCGCTCACCTTCCATGCTGCCTGCCAGGACCTGCGAGCCGCCTGCAGACCCACCGCCTGGGCTCCACCAGGCGCCACTGCGGGTCAAAGTTCGCGCCCTGGGCTAGGCCCCGCCCCTCCCGTCTCCGTGGCGACGACTCCGCTCTTCCACTTCCGCCTCTGCCTTCGGGGGCGGTTCTCCCGGGCGCCCCGCCTGCCGGGCTTTCAGCTCAGCCAGCTGACTCAGGGTGCGACAGGATCAGGCCTCCTGCCTGGACACAAACTCCGTCGGTGTGAGTCCTGCGGCTGCCTCATCGTGGCCACAACCGTGTGGACACCCCGATGCTCGGGTTCCCATCCGAGCAGCTTGTCAGGCAGGGTGGTGAGATGGCTGCACGCGACAGGTGCCTGGAAGGGCGCCTGCCAATCTGCTGGCTGTGCGGGTACCGCCTCAAAGGCCTGTGGCACAGCCAGGTGCTGGGAGGGCTTTCTTGGGCATATGTTGTCAGCTCAGCCCCAGCCTCAGGTCGGAAGTGGGACCTTCCCTCAAGCAGGCACATCTCTCTGGGTAGCACTGCCCAGCGGTGGCCCTGTACTGACAAGCATGTGGTAGAAAGCAGATACTGTGCCAGGGTGCTGGCACTAAGCACCTAGAGAAACTGCACCAAGAGACAGCCAGGACCCTCACTCCCCAGGCACACCATGAGATTGGCCTTGGAGCGGTCAGACTGCTGCTGTGCCCTGGTGGGCCTCCAGTTTCCAAGAAGCCCGCCTGTTCTACTGCTCAAGGCTTGGCTGTCACCCTGACCTTCCAATGATTCCCTTACACTCCCATCAACTAAGGGAACCCGGAAAGACAACTCAGTTCCCTGTTGTTTGAAATGGCCCAAAGGATGCAAAGAGGCAGCACAGAGTAGGGATCAAATAAATGGTAGCTGATTCCTTTTCCAGGAAAAGGAAGTGTCAACTAAGAGAAAGAATTATTCCTGCAGAGAGATATGATGGTGCCCTCCCTGATATCGTCTTTTGTCTTCTACAGTGTGTATTTGGCTATTGTTGATTCAGGGATAACACATGCTGTAAGGTATACAGACAGTGAGGTGCAGGACTTCTTTTAATGTTTTGATTTAGACATAATGTTTTTTGCCCTTTGGATATGGTTGAAGAAACACAGCAGCTCTGATTGCACTAGCATACATTTGCCACTACAGTAGAAGACAGACTGAAGACAAAATTTCTAAGAGAAATAAGGCAGGGAAAAGACCACCACAGAGGTTTGAAGGTGCAGTCCATGTCCATCTATGATCAGTGAGTCAATAAATTGCTTTTGGTAAGTGAGTCAGTTAGCAGTGAGATTTCCTGTTACTTGGTCAGTGTGTAGAAGGTTGTGGGAAGAAGAGTTTTCCAACTTGCAAAACAAAGATCTCTCAATAGTGAGACTGTTTGAAAAAATGTTCACAAAACTGGACATTCTGCACTGTGTGAACTTCCCTGTGGGATTAGAAAAATAATCTCAAATGATTATATAGAAAACTAAGAGCCACCAAAATTTTTCATACTTTTACGATATTAAATAGTCTTAAAAGGAGTGGATAAATGGTTTGGCATGAAGTATTCAACAGTCTTAAAGGAAAAGAGGAATTTCTTCTGCCTTATGTGCACAAATACATTGTATACATAATTTATGTATACACAGATACTTAATGGAATCAACTAATTAATGTAAAAAAGGATAATCAGAACAGAAGTCAAGATCACTAGTCAACATTTTCCAGGTTTTGAGAAAGGTTAGAACTGAAACGTCAGGGCTATATTTCTATCTGTTCATATAAAGGACATTATGTCATTGTTTCCCTGCACTGTGGGTTTTCCCCTTTGCATTAGTCCTGTCTCTTCAGGCTCCTTTACCTGGACCTTTCCACAGACTTTCTTGGACTTTTATAAAATTAACACTTTTGACAGCTATTGTCCTCTTCACCTTTTTTTTCCCTCAATTGACCTACTGTAAATGAACTTTCCTTTTGACTTACAGTTCTTAGAATTCCAATGTACTTTGAGATGCATGCAACGAGCAGCACAATAAGGTTACAGAAAAAGTTGTTATTCCTCAAACTCCACCACAATCCAGCATTTTAGCAGTAAGTCTGTTGCTTGCACAATCCCTGGCAAACATGATTTATTCTTCTTTACAATAGTTTCGAACAGACATTAATAAAAACAGCATGTAAACGCTTGAGATTGTTTTCTTTCACTCAGCACAGTGCCTTTAGGATTTATTCAAGATATTGCACTTCTCAGTAATTTGTTCCTTTTTATTGCTGCCTGGTACTCCTATGAATGTATCACCATTTTTTTCCCATTCAACAGTTGAAGGACTTGGGAATTTGTTTCCATTTTGGGGTGATTACGAGGACAGCCATCTGAACAATCATGTGTAGGTTTTTGTGTGAGTCTAAGTTCTTATTTCTCTAGGATAACTAGCTAGGAGAGAGATTTGTTAGTTTCAATGATGGGTATATGTTTGTTTGTTTGTTTTTTCCTTTTTTTATTGTAACCAAATGGAATACATGTTGTTTCTCTGTTTGTACATGGAGTAAAGGCATGGAGTAAAGGCATATGATTTGTGTAATCATAAATTTACATAGGGTAATGTTGTTTGATTCATTCTGTTATTTTTCCGTTCCCCCCACCCCTCCCACCCCTCTTTTCCCTCTATACAGTCCTTCCTTCCTCCATTCTTGCCCCTCTCCCTAACCCTAACTCTAACCCTAACACTAACCCCTCCCACCCCCCATTATGTGTCATCATCCACTTATTAGTGATATCATTTGTCCTTTGGTTTTTTGAGATTGGCTTATCTCACTTAGCATGATATTCTACAATTTCATCCATTTGCCTGCAAATGCCATAATTTTATCATTCTTTATGGCTGAGTAATATACTGTTGTATATATATATATATACCACAGTTTCTTTATCCATTCATCAATTGAAGGACATCTAGGTTGGTTCCACAATCTGGCTATTGTGAACTGAGCAGCTATGAACATTGATGTGGCTATATCTCTGTAATATGCTGATTTTAAGTCCTTTGGGTATAGGCCAAGGAGTGAGATAGCTGGGTCAAATGGTGGTTCCATTCCAAGTTTTCTGAGTAGTCTCCATACTGCTTTCCAGAGTCGCTGCACTAATTTGCAGCCCCACCAGCAATGTATGAGTGTAACTTTTTCCCCACATCCTCGCCAACACCTATTGTTGCTTGTATTCTTGATAATCGCCATTCTAATTGGGGTGAGATGGAATCTTGGGTGGTTTTGATTTTTATTTCTCTTATTACTAGAGATGTTGAACATTTTTCCATATGTTTGTTGATTGCTTGTACATTTTCTTCTGTGAAGTGTCTATTCATTTCCTTAGCCCATTTGTCGATTGGATTATTTGCATTCTTGGTGTAGAGTTTTTTAAGTTCTTTATAGATTCTGGACATTAGTGCTCTATCTGAAGTATGATTGGCAAAGATTTTCTCCCACTCTGTAGGCTCTTTCTTCACATTGCTGATAGTTTCCTTTGCTGAGAGAAAACTATTTAGTGTGAATCTATCCCAGTTATTGATTCTTGCTTTTATTTCTTGTGCTATGGGAGTCCTGTTGAGGAAGTCTGGTCCTAACCCAACAGGTTGAAGCTCTGGACCAACTTTTTCTTCTATAAGATGCAAGGTCTCTGGTCTGATTCTGAGGTCCTTAATCCATTTTGAGTTTAGGTTTGTGAAAGATATGGGTTTAGTTTCATTCTGTTGCATATGGATTTCCAATTCTCCCAGCACCATTTGTTGAAGAGGCTATCTTTTCTCCAATGCATATTTTTGGAACGTTTGTCTAGTATGAGAAAATTGTATTTATTTGGGTTTGTGTCCATGTCCTCTATTCTGTACCATTGATCCACCTGTCTATTTTGGTACCAATACCATGCCGTTTTTGTTACTATTGCTTTGTAGTAGAGTCGAAGATCTGGTATTGCGATACCCCCTGCTTCACTCTTTCTGCCAAGGATTGCTTTAGCTATTCTGGTTTTCTTATTCTTCCAGATGAATTTCATAATTGCTTGCTCTATTTCTGTAAGGTACATCATTGGGATTTTAGTTGGAATTGCATTGAATCTGGATAGCACTTTTGGTAGTATGGCCATTTTGACAATATTAATTCTTCCTATCCAAGAACATGGGAGATCTTTCCATATTCTAAGATTTTCTTTAATTTCTTTCTTTAGTGTTCTGTAGTTCTCATTGTAGAGGTCTTTCACCTCTTTTGTGAGATTGATTCCCAAGTATTTTATTTTTTTCGATGCTATTGTGAATGGGGTAGTTTTCCAAATTTCTCTTTCTGAAGATTCATCACTTATGTATAAATATGCCTTAGATTTATGTGCATTGATCTTATATCCCGCTACTTTACTGAATTCACTATTGAGATCTAAAAGTTTTCTGGTGGAATTTCCTGATTCCTCTAAGTATATAATCATATAATCAGCAAATAGGGATAGTTTGAGTTCTTCTTTTCCTATTCATATCCCTTTAATTTCTTTGGTCTGTCTAATTGCTCTGGCTAGAGTTTCAAGGATGATATTGAAAAGAAGTGGTGAAAGCGGGCATTCCTGCCTTGTTCCAGTTTTTAGGCAAAATGCTTTCAGTTTTTCACTATTTAGAATGATATTAGCCATATGTTTAGCATAGATGGCCTTTACAATATTAAGGAATGTTCCCACTATCCCTATTTTTTCTAGTGTTTTGAGCATGAAGGGGTGCTGTATTTTCTCAAATGCTTTTTCGGCATCTATTAAAATAATCATGTGATTCTTGAATTTAAGTCTATTGATATGGTGAATTACATTTATTGATTTCCTGATGTTGAATCAACCTTGCATCCCTGGGATGAAACCCACTTGATCATGGTGCACTATCTTTTTAATGTGTTTTTGTATGCAATTTGATAAAATTTTGTTTAGAATTTTTCTGTCAATGTTCATTAAGAATATTGGTCTGAAATTTTCTTTCCTCAATTTGTCTCTGTCTGGTTTAGGTATCAGGGTAATATTGGCTGCATAGAATGGGTTTTGGAGGGTTCCCTCCTCTTCTATTTTCTGGAATACTTTGAGAAGTATTGGGATGAGCTCTTCTTTAAAAGTTTTGTAGAACTCGGCTGAGAACCCATCTGTTCCTGGACTTTTCTTTGTTGGTAGGCTTTTGATGACTTCTTCTATTTCATTACTTGAAATTGGTCTATTTAAATTGTGTATGTCCATTGAAGACAAATTACTTAATCTTGAAAACAAAGTTGGCCACACAGAAAAGATGGTAAGAACTCATGAACAGAATCTACAAGAATTATGGGATATCATGAAAAGGCCAAATTTAAGAATTATTGGGATTGAGGAAGGCTTAGAGAAACAAACCAAAGGAATGAACAATCTATTCAATGAAATAATATCAGAAAATTTCCCAAATCTGAAGAATGAAATGGAAAACCAAGTACAAGAGGCCTATAGAACTCCAAACATACAAAATTACAACAGACCCACACCAAGGCACATTATTATGAAAATACCTAACATACAAAATAAAGACAGAATTTTAAAGGCCGCGAGAGAAAAGAATCAAATTACATTCAGAGGGAAACCAATAAGAATATCAGCAGATTTTTCAATCCAGACACTAAAAGCTAGAAGGGCCTGGAACAACATATACCAAGCCCTAAAAGAAAACGGATGCCAACCAAGAATCTTATACCCAGCAAAATTTACCTTCAAATTTGATGATGAAATAAGATCCTTCCATGATAAACAAAAGCTAAAGGAATTTACAAAAAGAAAGCCAGCATTACAGAACATTCTCAGCAAAATATTCCATGAGGAAGAGATGAAAAACAATGATGCAAATCAGCAACAGGAGGTACTAGCCTAAAGGAATAGCCAAATAAAGGAGAAACCAAATCATGTCAAAAACAAATATGAGTCAATTGACTGGGAATACAAATCATATCACAATAATAACCCTGAATGTTAATGGCCTGAACTCATCAATCAAAAGACATAGACTCGCAGATTAGATTAAAAAGAAAAATCCAACAATATGCTGCCTGCAAGAAACTCATCTCATAGAAAGAGACACCCATAGACTAAAGGTGAAAGGATGGGGAAAAACATACCATGCACACGGACACAGCAAAAAAGCTGGAGTATCCATTCTCATTTCAGATAATGTGGACTTCAAACCAAAACTAATCAGAAGGGATAAAGAAGGACATTACATGCTGCCTAAGGAAAGCATAAATCAGCAAGACATAACAGTCATAAATATCTATGCCCTGAACATTGGCTCATCCACGTACATCAAACAAATCGTTCTCAATTCCAGAAATCAAATAGACCACAACACAATAATACTAGACGATTTTAACACACCTCTCTCACCACTGGATAGATCGTCCAAACAAAAATTGAATAAAGAAACTATACATCTCAACAACAATCAATTTAGACTTAACGGACATATATAGAATATACCATCGAACAAAGAATGAATACACTTTCTTCTCAGCAGCACATGGATCCTTCTCTAAAATAGACCATATTTTATGCCACAAAGCTACTGTCAGCAAATACAAGAAGATAGAGATACTACCTTGTACTCTATCAGATCATAATCTATTGAAATTAGAAATAAATGACAGAATAAAAAACAGAAAATTCTTCAATACCTGGAGATTAAATAATACACTATTATATGATGAATGGATAACAGAAGACATCAGGAGGGAAATAAAAAAATTCTTAGAAGTAAACGAGAACAAAGACACATCATATCAAAATCTCTGGGACACTATGAAAGCAGTACTTAGAGGAAGATTTATTTCATGGGGCGCACTCAACAAAAGAAGTAGAAATCAACAAATAAATGACTTAAAACTACAGCTCAAAGTGCTAGAAAAAGAAGAGCAGACCAATACCAAAAGTAGTAGAAGACAGGAAATAGTTAAAATCAGAGCTGAAATCAACGAAATTGAAACAAAAGAAACAATTGGAAAAATTAACAAAATAAACAGTTGGTTCTTTGAAAAAAAAAACAAAATTGATAAACCCTTAGCCACACTAACAAAGAGAAAGAGGGAGAAAACTCAAATTAATAAGATTCGGAATTAACAAGGAAACATCACAACAGACACGAATGAAATACAAAACATAATTAGAAGCTATTTTGAAAATCTATACTCCAACAAAAGAGAAAACCTCGAAGACATCAACAAATTTCTAGAGACATGTGAATTACCTAAACTGAACGAGGAGGACATACACAACTTAAATAAACCAATTTCAAGCAATGAAATAGAAGAGGTCATCAAAAACCTACCAACAAAGAAAAGTCCAGGACCAGATGGATTCTCAGCCGAGTTCTACAAAACCTTTAAAAAAGAGCTCATTCCAATACTCCTCAAACTATTTCATGAAATAGAAGAGGAGGGAACCCTCCCAAACTCGTTCTATGAAGCCAATATCACCCTGATACCTAAACCAGACAGAGACACATTGAGGAAAGAAAATTTCAGACCAATATCCTTAATGAACATCAATGCAAAAATTCTCACCAAAATTTTAGCAAATCACATACAAATATATATTAAAAAGATAGTGCACCATGGTCAAGTGGGTTTTATCCCAGGGATGCAAGGTTGGTTCAACATTCAGAAATCAATAAATGTGATTCACCATATCAACAGACTTAAAGTTAAGAATCACATGATTATTTCAATAGATGCAGAAAAAGCATTCGATAAAATACAGCATTCTTCATGCTCAAAACACTAGAAAAAATTGGGTTAGTGGGAACATTCCTTAACATTATAAAGGACCTCTACGCTAAGCCCATAGCTAATATCATTCTAAATGGTGAAAAACTGAAAGTGTTCCCCCTAAAAACTGGAACAAGGCAGGGATGCCCTCTTTCACCACTTCTATTCAACATTGTCCTTGAGACTCTAGCCAGAGCAATTAGACAAACCAAAGAAATTAAAGGGATACGATAGGAAAAGAAGAACTCAAACTATTCCTGTTCACTGATGACATGATTATATATTTAGAGGAACCTGGAAATTCCACCAGAAAACTCTTAGAACTCATAAGTGAATTCAGTAAAGTAGCAGGTTACAAGATCAATGCTCATAAATCCAATGCATTTTTATACATAAGTGATGAATCTTCAGAAAGAGAAATTAGGAAAACTACCCCATTCACAATAACATAGAAAAAAATAAAATACTTGGGAATCAATCTCACAAAAGAGGTGAAAGACCTCTACAATGAGAACTACAGAACACTAAAAAAACATTAAAGAAAACCTTAGAAGATGGAAAGATCTCCCATGTTCCTGGATAGGCAGAATTAATATTGTCAAAATGGCTATACTACCTAAAGTGCTATACAGATTCAATGCAATTCCAATTAAAATCCCAATGATGTAACTTGCAGAAATAGAGCAAGAAATTATGAAATTCATTTGGAAGAATAAAAAACCTAGAATAACTAAAGCAATCCTCAGTAGCAAGAGCAAAGCAGGGGGTATTGCAATACCAGCTCTTCAACTCTACTACAAAGCAATAGTAACAAAAACGGCATGGTATTGGTACCAAAATAGACAGGTAGATCAATGGTACAGAATAGAGGACATGGACACAAACCCAAATAAATACAATTTTCTCAAACTAGACAAACGTTCCAAAAATATGCATTGGAGAAAAGATAGCCTCTTCAACAAATGGTGCTTGGAAAACTGGAAAACCATATGCAATAGAATGAAATTAAACCCCTATCTCTCACCCTACACAAAACTCAATTCGAAATGGATCAAGGACCTCGGAATCAGACCAGAGACCCTGCATCTTATAGAAGAAAAAGTAGGTCCAAATCTTCAATTTGTTGGATTAGGATCAAACTTCCTTAATAGGACTCCCATAGCACAACATATAAAAGCAAGAATCAACAACTGGGATAGATTCAAACTAAAAAGCTTTCTCTCAGCAAAGGAAACTATCAGAAATGTGAAGAGAGAGCCTACAGAGTGGGAGAATATCTTTGCCAACCATACTTCAGATAGAGCGCTAATTTCCAGAATCTATAAAGAACTCAAAAAACTCTACACGAAGAATACAAATAATCCAATCAACAAATGGGCTAAGGAAATGAACAGACACTTCACAGAAGAAGATGTACAAGCAATCAACAGATAAATGAAAAAATGTTCAACATCCCTAGTAATAAGGGAAATGCAAATCAAAACTACCCTAAGATTCCATCTCACCCCAATTAGAATGGCAATTATCAAGAACCCAAGCAACAATAGGTGTTGGCGAGGATGTGGTGAAAATGGAACACTCATACATTGCTGGTGGGGTTGCAAATTAGTGCAGCCACTCTGGAAAGCAGTGTGGAGATTCCTCAGAAAGCTTGGAATGGAAACACCATTTGACCCAGCTATCCCACTCCTTGGCCTATACCCAAAGGACTTAAAATCAGCATACTACAGAGATACAGCCACATCAATGTTCATTGCTGCTCAATTCACCATAGCCAGATTGTGGAACCAACCTAGATGTCCTTAAATTGATGAATGGGTAAAGAAACTGTGGCATATATATACAATGGAATATTACTCCACAATGAAGAATGATAAAATTATGGCATTTGCAGGCAAAAGGATGAAATTGTAGAATATCATGCTAAGTGAGATAAGCCAATCTCAAAAAACTAAAGGACGAATGATCTCGCTGATAAGCGGATGAGGACATATAATGGGGGGTGGGAGGGGTTAGCATTAGGTTTAGGGTTAGGTTTAGGGTTAGGGATAAGGAGAGCAGTAAGAATGAAGGAAAGAAGGACTGTATAGAGGAAAAGAGGGGTGGGAGGGGTGGGGGGAAAGGAAAAAAATAAACATCATTGCCCTATGTAAACATATGATTACACAAATGGTATGCCTTGACTCTATGTACAAATAGAGAAACAACATGTATCCCATTTGTATACAATAATAAAAATAAATAAATAAATATATAAAATTTAAAAAAATTAAAAAACTAAGAAATCTTGAAAGAAAAAATATGACAAATCAACTGTCATTGAAATTAATTTTTTCTTCCAGAATCACTGTTAAGATAATACAAAGCAATCTACAAACTGGAATAAAATATTTGTAAAATGTAAAAAAAATAATAAATAAATAAATAAATAAATAAATAAATTGTGTATGTCCTCCTCTTTCAGTTTAGGCAATTCATATTTCTCTAGAAACCTGTTGATATCTTCGAAATTTTCTATTTTGTTGGAGTATAGATTTTCAAAATAGCTTCTAATTATGTTTTGTATTTCAATCGTGTCTGTTGTGATATTTCCTTGTTCATTCCGAATTTTAGTGATTTGGATTTTCTCTTGTCTTCTCTTCGTTAGTGTGGCTAAAGGTTTATCAATTTGGTTTATTTTTTCGAAGAACCAACAATTTATTTTGTCAATTTTTTGTATTGTTTCTTTTGTTTCAATTTCGTTGATTTCAGCTCTGAGTTTAACTATTTCCTGTCTTCTACTACTTTTGGTGTTGGTCTGTTCTTTTTCTAGGGCTTTGAGCTGTAGTGTTAGGTCATTTATTTGTTTGGTTTTACTTCTTTTATTAAATGCGCTCCATGAAATAAATTTTCCTCTAAGTACTGCTTTCATAGTGTCCCAGAGATTTTGATATGATGTCTATTTGTTCTCATTTACCTCTAAGAATTTTTTAATTTCCTTCCTAATATCTTCTGTTATCCATTCATTATATAATAGCATATTGCTTAATTTCCAGGTGTTGGAGTAGTTTCTGTTTTTTACTCTTTCATTTATTTCCAACTTCAATCTATTATGATCTGATAGAATACAAGGTAGTGTCTCTATCTTCCTGTATTTGCTAACATTAGCTTTGTGGCATAATATATGGTCTATTTTAGAGAAGGATCCATGTGCTGCTGAGAAGAAAGTGTATTCGTTCTTTGTTCGATGGTATATTCTATATATGTCCGTTAAGTCTAAATTGTTGATTGTTGTTGAGATGTATAGTTTCTTTATTCAATTTTTGTTTGGAAGATCTGTCCAGTGGTTAGAGAGGTGTGTTAAAATCACCTAGTATTATTGTGTTACGGTCTATTTGGTTTATAAAATTGAGAAGGATTTGCTTGACATACATGGATAAGCCACTGTTTGGGGCATAGATGTTTATGATTGTTATATCTTGCTGATTTATGCTTCCCTTAAGCACTATGAAATGTCCTTCTTTATCCCTACTGACTAACTTTGGCTTGAAGTCCACATTATCTGAAATGAGGATGGATACTCCAGCTTTTTTGCTGAGTCCATGTGCATGGTATGCTTTTCCCCATCCTTTCACCTTTAGTCTATGGGTATCTCTGTCTATGAGGTGAGTCTCTTGCAGGCAACATATTGTTGGATCTTTCTTTTTAATCCAATCTGCCAGTCTATGTCTTTTGATTGATGAATTCAGGCCATTAACATTCAGAGTTATTATTGAGATATGATTTGTATTCCCGGTCATTTGGTTCATATTTAAAATTTATTTATTTATTTATTTATTTATTTATTTATTTTTGACACATCTTGGTTCCTCCTTTATTTGACAGTTCCTTTAGGATAATTCCTCCCTTTGCTGATTTGTTTCTTTGTTTTTTATCTCTTCCTCATGGAATATTTTGCTGAGAATGTTCTGTAATGCTGGCTTTCTTTTTGAAAATTCTTTTAGCTTTTGTTCATCATGGAATGATTTTATTTCATCGTCAAATTTGAAGGTAAGTTTTACTGGGTATAAGATTCTTGGTTGGCATCCATTTTCTTTCAGAGCTTGAAAAATGTTGTTCCAGGCCCTTCTTGATTTTAGGGTCTGGATTGTAAAATCTGCTGATATCCGTATTGGTTTCCCCCTGAATGTAATTTGGTTCTTTTCTCTCACAGCCTTTAATATTCTGTCTTTATTTTGTATGTTAGGTATTTTCATTATAATGTGCCTTGGTGTGGGCCTGTTGTAATTTTGTGTATTTGGAGTCCTATAAGCCTCTTGAACTTGATTTTCCATTTCATTCTTCAGATTTGGGAAATTTTCTGACATTATTATTTGAATAGATTGTTCATTCCTTTGGTTTGTTTCTCTAAGCCTTCCTCAATCCCAATAATTCTCAAATTTAGCCTTTTCATGACATCCCATAGTTCTTGGAGATTCTGTTCATGATTTCTTACCATCTTCTCTGTTTGGTCAACTTTGTTTTCACGGTTAAATATTTTGTCTTCAATATCTGAGGTTCTGTCTTCCAGATGTTCTATCCTATTGGTTATGCTTTCTATGGAGTTCTTAATTTGGTTTATTGTTTCCTTTATTTCAAGGATTTCTGTTTGGTTTTTTTTCAATATCTCTAACTCTTTATTGAAATGATCTTTTGCTTCCTGTATTTGCTCTTTTAACTGTCGATTGGTGCTGTCATTCAATGCCTGCATTTGCTCTTTCATCTCCTCCTTCAACGCCTGCATTTGCTCTTTCATCTCATCGTTTGCTTCCTTGATCATTTTAGTTATGTACATTCTGAACTCCCTTTCTGTTATGTCTTCTGCCATGCTCACGTTGGATTTTATTGATGTAACATCTAGATTTGTTTGGGGCATTTTCTTCCCTTGTTTTCTCATATTGTTCAGGAATCAGTGGGTCATTAAGCTATTGCAGATTTCCTCTATTGACTTATAATGTCCCTGAAGATTTCTAGTATATCCCCTCTTATCCTTCAGTAGCCTGCAGTCTTGGAGGAAGTTGATAATGTGGTGCTCCACAAGGAAGCTGCCTCTCTAGGGTTGGTGACCCTCAGGTGGGGTATATTCCCTGCTAGTGGGCAGAGGTGCCTCCACTTGTTGACCAATGGTCACCCAACGGGGAACTAGGCTGCGGGCTGAGGCAAGGCCTTTTTGTGCCTCTGTCTCTGGTTTTACCATCCTTGTGGGAAAACCTTACCCTGTAGGGAAGACTCACCTGGTGGGGAGGTCTCGCTGGTCAGTTCCCCTCCTGGAGATTCCCCTCAATCTACAACTACCACCTGGGCTGGGCTGTCTTCCTCTGCAACGTTCCCAGGGGCCCGGACCTACCTCCTGGGCCTGGGAGCCTCATCCTTTGCAGACGAGTCTCCTTAGGCTGCCTCTCCTCAGAGAATCTGCCCGCAGTCCTGGAAAATTCACTCTGTCCCTAGGCGTGTCTCTGTGCGGCTCTTCCAGCAAGAAGCCGCCTAGCTCCTGGGACCCTGCTCTGCACCTAATCGCCTGGCTATGTGGCCCCTCCTCTGAGCCACCACCTGGAGCCCCGTACAATAGCTCCAAGTCCCAGAGACCCGCCAAACACCTCTTCCTCTGGACTGCTTCCAGTCACTAGGAGTCCAAGAAACTCACTTCACGTATCCTCCTCCCGCCAACCGCCCATAGCCCTAGGCAGTCACTCCGAGTCCAAGTGACCCACCCTTTTCCTCCTCCTCCTTGGGGTAGCCCCCTGGGTGTTCAGGAGCGGTTGCTCAGAGACCAAGCGACCCATGGCGCTCCTCCTCCAGGCAGGCCACCGGTGTTCAGGAGTGGTTGCTTTGAGTCCAAACAACTCACCATTCGCCTCTTCCTCTGGCAAATGCCTGTGGACTCTGATGCAGTCACTTCTAGACCAAGCGACCCGCCATGCTTCTCCTCTTCCTCTGGGCAACCCCCCGGTGTTCAGAAGCGGTTGTTCTGAGTTCAAACAGCTCGCCACGCAGCCCCTCCTCAGGCAGCCGCCCGGAGCCCCAGTGTTTGCTCCGAGTCCAAGCGCTGTGCTGAGCAGCCACCTCTACGATGTTCCCAGTGGTCCATGATTTTCTTAATATGTTTTTGGATACAGTTTACCAATACTTTGTTAAGTATCTTTGCATCTATATTCATCAAGGATATTGGTCTAAAATTTTCTTTCCTTGATGTGTCTTTTCCTGGTTTGGGTATGAAGGTGATATTAGCTTCAAAGAATGAGTTTGGTAGGGTACCCTCCTTTTCTATTTCCAGGAATACTTTGAGAAGTATTGGAATGAGTTCTTTGTTGAAGGTCTTGTAGACCTCGGCTGAGAATCTGTCTGATCATGGGCTTTTCTTGGATGGTAGGTTTTTAATGACCTCTTCTATTTCATTGCTTGATATTGATCTGTTTAAATTGTGTGTGTCCTCCTGGTTCAGTTTGGGAGGAGCATATGTCTCTAGAAGGGATATACTCTTACCCTGATTAGTGCTATGTTTATGAATTAAAAAATTCTTTGTCTCAAAATCTGATGTCTTCTGCTAGCATCCAAGAGACTATGGCAGTCTTGCTTAACTTGTGAATGGGATAAAGTCTCAAACCCTCAACCCTTGACAAATGCCACTCAAATCCCCTCTGCCTCATATTCCGCCCCTCATGCAGCCCCGAGTATTGTGCAGACTTTGGTTCTCTAGGCAGGAACAACCTGATACCATGTTGCTATGCCTGTTTTGTTGTACTTACTTCTTCCTCACCTGGGGCTTCTACAATATTCCCTGGCAGTCAGGATCTGCTCAGCTTGCATGCATGCACAGCTGGTGTTGCACAGGAGACCAGCAGGTGGAGCCAGAGCCAAGCAGACATGGATGTTCCTGGCCCAGAATCTTATGTTCTTGCTTGAGAGGATTCCAGGCAACAGGAGACTTAGTGAAAGAAAGAAGTGTTTTAGAAGGAATGATATTTTATTAGCCTTATGTGTACTGTGATAGCAAATCCAACCACTATCTCTTGCCAAGTGCTAGTAAAACTGAACCAGGGAAAATAATACAACTTTATCTGCAAGGCTACTTGGCGTTGTCCTAATATTATTTATTCTTCTAAGAAAAGGTACTTGCACAAACTTAAAACAAACAAAGGTAACACTGTGATTTAGAGTTTAGGTAAATGCCAATTCTGGAGGTCTTTCTTTTTTTATTTCTTAGGGGTAGTGAGGAAAAACCACTCTCAGAGCATTAACTTCTTTTTCTGTGCACATAATTGATAATTTACCTGATGTTACCTCAATACTATTATGTCTAAGTCTAAGTTCTACCTCTCAGGAAGATTTTACCACCCCTTCAGGCAATTAAAAGAGGCTTCAGAGCAAAAACAGAGAAAAAAGTGAAGGTCACAGGCTTTCTCAAGGCATTTGCCACAAGGGCAGTGGAAAAATAAAAATCCTTCTAAGATCTTTACTCATGAATAAACCTAGAAGGCAGCTGACTGTTTATCATTCACTGTTCTGGGGAAGTTCTGGGCCAAACAGTACCTCAGAAAAGCATATTCCCTGGGACTCAGGAATTAGTATTGGTCATAGTTTGTATTTTTAATCTCTGCTCATGAAAACAACTCAGAATTAGCAATTACCAGGTCTCTTCTGGGAGAACCTGATTCCAGTAGACTGATCCAGATGGGTATTAAATATAATCACAGAATAAGGCAAATCCACAACCAAGCAATGAACCCTACATCACTTTACAAGCCACAGTATAGCTCTCTCATTTTCTCATTTTTAAAGGACCTGAACAGAATATGCTACTCCAAGTCCAAAGAGACATGAGGACCATGGTGGTCTGATGTCCCATGGATCAATTTTAAGGCAAAACAGCAAAATACCAGGAACCATGGAAACAGACCCAGCTTTAGAGCAGCCAAATCTTAGCTCAGCTGCAGCTGCATGACAGATAGTGCATGACTGCTATCTCAAACTACTGCGTCTTCATTTTTTAAAAAATCATATACATCACATACTTATAGGGCATAATGAATGCTTTGATATGTTTACATGTGGGATGATTGAATCAGGCTAATTAACAAATTTGCCACCTCAAATACTTATTTTTCTATGAAGACATTTAAAATACCTTTCAGCAATTTAAAAACACACAATTAGTTTTTTTTTTAATTATAGTCAGCATTCTGCACAATAGATCATTGAAGTTTGTTCCTACCAACTGAAACTTTGTGCTCTTTGAGCAAATCTGTTGGCCCATTCACCCTCCTCCCTCAGCCTCTGGTAACCACCATTCCATTCTCTAGGAGTTTGACTTTGCAGATTAAACACATATGTGAGAGCATGTGGCACTTGCCTTTTTGTGCCTGGCTTATTTCACTTAATGTAATGTCCTCTTGATTCACCCATCTTGTGGCATGGGCCCTTATACTTTGTACTGGTTGGATCATATTCTACTGTGTATACATGCCCCATTTTCTTTATCTATTTTTCTTGTGATGGACACTTGGGTGGCTTCTATAACTTTACTAATGTAAATAGTGCTGTAATGAACATGGAAGTGCAATTTCAGTTTCTTCGGATACATACCCATAGTGGGGCTGTGGCAGCATATGACATTTCTTTGACTATTCATGGTCTTCCCTGGTTCCATAAGGATTTTGTAATTGTTTTTCTGTCTTATAAAATAATGACATCAGAACTGCTCTGAATCTACAGACCACTTTGGGTAGTATGGACATTTTAACAATATTGATTCTTTCATTCCATGAACATGGGATATCTTTCCATTTCTTTGTGTCACCAACCTACTTCTTTCATTGATGCTTCATAGTTTTGGGTATATAGATCTGTGGCCAAGTTTACTCTAACTGTTTTTTAAAATGCTTATTGGGAATGAAACTGATTCTTAATTTCTTTTTCAGAGAATTCATTGTTGGTATAAAGAAACACTACTGATTTTTCTGTATTGGTTTTGTATCCTGCAGCATTACTGAATTTGTCTATCAGTTCTACGTTTTTGGTGAGTATTCATAGTTTTCTATGTGTAAGACCATGACATCATCAGAGATAATTTCACTAGTTTCCTTCTCACTTGGAAACTTTTTGTTTCTATTTCTTGTCTAATTTTTTCTGAGCAGGACTTCTAGTTAGATAAATGTAAGTGATAATTTCTCTGAACAAGACTTATGTTGGATAAATGTAAGCAATAAGAATAGACATCCTGTCTTGTTCCTTATCTTGGCAAGTTTTCATATCTTCACTACTGAATGTAATGTTAGCTATAAGCTTGTCATTTATGGCCTTCATTGTGTTGAATGATGTTCCTTCTGTGTCAAATTTGCTGGGAGAGTTTTTATCATGAAAGGATATTGAATTCTGTCAAATGTCTTTCTGCATCCCTTGAGATGATCATATAGTTTCTGTCCTTCATTCTGTTAATATGCTGTATAACAGTTATTATTTTATGTATGTTGAACCACCCTTGCATCATAGGGATAACTCCCACTTGGTCATGAATGGTCCTTCTAAGGTGCTTTATTTTTAATTTATTTGTAAAATTTGTTCTAATTAGTTGTACATGACAGTAGAATGCATTTATACATTTTGATAGATCAAATATAAATGGAGTGTAATTTCTCATTTTTCTTATTATACATGTTTCAGGATCACATTGGTCATGCAGTCATACTTGTACATGAGGTAATAATGTCTGTTTCATTCTATCATTTCTTCCCCCATCTACCTTATGGTGCTTTTGAACTAAGTTTATTATTATTTCTGTGTATGTTCATCAAAAGCATTAGCTTGAAATTTTCCTTCTTTCTTGTGGTATCCTTGTTTGGCTTTGTTATCAGAGGAATGCTTGCTTCATCAAATAACTTTGGAAGTGTTTCCACTTCTTTACTATTTTTGGAAGAGTAAGAAGGACTGGTATTAGTTTTCTTTTAAATGTTGCGCAGACTTCTGTGATGGAACAATATGACCATAGGTTTTTCTTTGATGGGAGATTTAAAAACTATTAATTCAATCTCCTACTTATTATTGATCTGTTTAGGTTTTCTATTTGATTCAATTTTAGCAGGTTGTGTATTTCTAGAAATTTATGTGACTTTTCCTAGGCTACCAATTTGTAGTTATGTAATTGTTCACAGTAGTCTTTTATAATTTTTTGTATTTTTTGTGGTCTTACCTGTAATGTCTCTTCTTTCATTGCTCATTTTATTTACTTCAATATTCTCTTTTTTTCTTAAAAAGGCTAAAGATTTGTTAATTTTATCTTTTAAAAAATCAACTCTTTGTTTTGTTGATCTTCCTATTGTCTTTCTGGTCTCTATTTCATTTATTTTTGCTCTGATCATTATCATTTCCTTCCTTACACTAACTTTGGTTTAGTTTATTACTCCTTTTCTAGCTTCTTTAGGTGTAATTTTAAGCTGTTGACTTGAGATGATTCTTCTTTTTATGAGGAAGGCATTTGTTGTTATAAACTTCCATCGTAAAACTGCTTTCTGCTGCAGCCCATAAGTTCCCAGTGTATTGTTTCCATTTTCATTTTTCTTAAGACATTTTAAAATTTCCCTTTTAACTTTTTCTTTGACTTACTGGTTGTTCAGTAGTATGTTTTTCAGTTTACATGTATCTGCACCATTTCAATGTTTCTTCCACTACTAATTTCTAGTTTCATTCCATTCTGGTCAGAAAAGATATTTAATTCAATTTCAGTCTTCTTAAAGTTAGAAAGGTTTGCTTTGTGGCCCAGCATATGATCTACCCTAGAAAATGTTCCACATGAGGTTTAGAAGAATGTTTACTCTGTGCTGCTGAAAGGATGTTGTGTGCATGTTCATTGAGCCCAATTGGGCTAATGTGTCCATGTCTAGAGCTTCCTCACTGATTTTCTCTCTGGATGGTCTCCATTGTTGAAACAGCAGGACTGCATTCCACTACTATTATAATGTTGTTTTCTATTTCACTCCTCAGATTTATTAAAATATTGATGTAAAACATGATTTACATATTTATGTACTGTGCTGTGTGGTGCATATATATTTAAAATTGTTATATTCTCTTGGTGAATTGACCCATTTTTACATGGTATAATGAATGACCTTCTTTCTCATTTTCTGTTGTTATTGATTTACACCCTATTTCTCTTGAGGTAAGCATAGATATCCACCCTTTATACTTATAATTAATATAAAATATATTTTTCTATCCCTTCACTCTTAGTCCATGAACATCCTAAAAGTTAAAGTTAATCTCCCAGGGCATACTGTTGGGACTTGCTTTTCTACCCATTCAGCTATTCTGTGTCTTTATTTAAAGTTGCTATTGATAGGTCAAGAACTTGGTAATATAATTTTGTTAATTTCTGACTGTCCTGCAGTTCTTTGCTCCTTTCTTCCAATCTTGTCTTTCCTTATGATCTGTTGTATTTGGAAGTTGGATACTTTGATTCTGTTCCCTTTCTCTTTTGTGTATCTCCTAAAGGTGTTTTTATCTGTGTGTAAACACTGAGTTTTAAAACAGCACCTCTGTGGTGATAGTACATGGATATAATAGCATAACAGACTAGAATCCAAGTCCCCAGGCTCTTTTTCGAAGGTTGTTTTATCTATCACTTCTTGTTACACTGGCAAGACAGTGTCACATGGAGAGATCACTCTTTGTAGTTTCTGTACCCTTTCTATTGCTTTTTTTTTGGTAACTTCAGTTTGGGGCTTCATTATCTGGGCTTCCCACTGCCATTCAACCTTGTTCATATGCAGTTTTCTATGCTTTAGAACCATTTTTTTCTCAGAGTTCTGATATTTTGTTTTCTTCTCTTGGCAACTTAGCTCTCAAATAATGGACTACTTCTGTAATAGTTCATTTTACTTTTATATCCATACAGATTTTGGGGGGAAAAAGAATGGAAATAAAGGTAATAATCATTATTATCATTCTTTGTTTAACTTTACCCAAACTGGTTATGATAGTTTAGGGACTGTCTCCAGGGACTTAGAGACTCGTTTGGCCTTTTTTTTTTTTTTTCTTTAAATAAAAGTTTATATATCAGAATGCAGGAATGAGAAATGCAGAGTTAGAAATCTATCCCATGAAGTGCTTTGGACACTCTGACAGATGCAATTTATCAACATAAATTACTGTGCTTAGCTGCAAAGCTTTTGTCACAGGGAGACAGGGTACTCCTAAATTGCCCGCTACCTCCTTTAATAATCAGTTTAATTTTTATACTCCAGATATCCCAGAACAAAAAAGACACCTTGATGTACACAGATGTAGAGAAATTCAGATTTTATGTACATCATGGGGAGCATTGACGTGCTTCTCTATTCATCTTTAGATTAGAGCCTCTTACCCCTTTCTAGAGGTGGTAATAGATTACTTAGGCAAGAAAATGGGACCAGGACAGTGAGGAAGCTTAGCAGTAAACAAGTCCACCTGTCTACCATCTCATTCCTTTTGAATCAAAGAAAAGACCTGACAGAATTCACTGTCCCTGTCTTCCTGATGACTTCTAACAGCATTAGATAGGCAGAACACTTTTTATCTCTAGCATCACACCAACAAATTGATTTTAAAATGCATGCACTTAACATGAGTTCCTAACACCATTATCATTTGATAAACAACATGGCAAAGGGACTTCAAGTCATTTTATAAACTTTAAGCACATTTTTTTTCCATTAAAAACCCTCCATCTGCATCTTAGAGACATTTGAGTTTCATTACCCTACCAAGTTTTGTACCTATCCATAAAAATCTAATTTGGGATGATGCAGTTGAATTCCAGGGACCTTTTCTAATAAAATGGCATGTTTGAACCTGGTTCCAGATCTCCTTAACTTCAAAGCCCATGCTCACTCCACTGTACCTGCTGCCCTTAACAAAAGATCTGTCTACTTATCCCAATTTTTAGAAAGCCAATTTAAAACTGCTATCCATTATATCTAATTCTTAGGTTGTAACAAATGAACAGAAACTTCTGGTTTAGATATTCTAGAAAGGACTCATTGTGAGTCTATAATTTGTATATTTGCTAAACTCCCTGCCCTTAGTGTCTATGCTGCTGCCCGAAGAAGTTTGCAGAGAAAAAGCCAACGTTATCTGCAGTCTCTCTCTTTCTGAGTATGTTCTGGTTTGTCTCTGGAATGTCCTTCAAAGTCTTATGTGCACAGAGGTGAGGCTATGGGGTGATTGGGTCATGAGGACTCTGACCACATCAGGTTATTTATCCACTGATGGTTGAATGGACAACTGGGGTCCATCTGGAGGAAGTAGGTCATGGAGACATGCCTTGGAAGTATTTATCTTCTCCCAGGACCCTTCTTCACACCTCCCATCCATCTCCCTCTCTCTTCCCTCTTCTTCCAGGCTTCCATGAGCAGAGTAGCTTTCTTCTCCACACCCTTCCACCAAGAGGCTCTGCCTCACTGCAGGACCAGAACAATGGAGTCAGATGACTAAAACCTCTGAAACTGGGAGCCACAATAAATCTTCCCTCCAAGTTGTTCTTGTCAGGTATTTTGGTCACAAGGATGAAAAGTTGACTAACATGAAGTACTCTCAAATGTGTTTTCTGTTAACAAATGTAGTGTAATCCCAAGCTTTAGTGAACGGGACACCAGTAGGGTCATCTGTGCTACACAGAACAGCAACTGGCCTTACGGGTCCAACTCCGAATCCCCAGAACTAAGAATGCAGAAGGAATTCGATTGTCTAATCAGCTGACTGTAACATCAGGAGACTCTCCTGAGCCAACAGAATTAGAAGGGGACTTAAAAGGAGAAGGGGGAGAGGTCAGGGTGGGGCAATGTGAGAGGGACCTGGCCCTATGCAGCTGGGTTTGAAGATAGAGGAAAAGAGAGAGAGAGGTCAAGGAAGGAGGCCTCTAGGAGCTGGGAAGTACTGGGAAACCACTCTGCCTTGAAGCTTCCCTGGGAATGAGGGTCTGCTGACCTCCAGTTTTAGCACAATGGGGCTCTGTTTAGACTTCTGGACCACAGAATTGCAAGATGATAAATGTGTATTGTTTAAAAACAACAAATTTCCTAAATCAGCTATGGGAGATTAATGTATTTTGTTGGTGAGACAGGTTACTAGTAAGTCTATTTAAATTATGGATAACTAGAAATAAGAATTTCAAATATAAAATGGTGTCTTATTTCAGTAAAAATAGTTTTATGCAACAATAGAAAAGCACAAACAACCCAAGAAAAAAAGCAGATAAATCTGACTTCATTATAATTGAAACCTTCATGGATCAAAGGACAGTATTAAGTATGTGAAAAGAAAACCCTCAGCAAAAAAAAGAAAACAATTCTAAATTGTATATCTGATGAGGGTCTACTATTTAGAGTGTATGAAGAACTCTTGCAATAAAAAGACAACCCAATTTTAAGAAGGAAAAAGCATATGGATAGGTCTTTCTCCAAAGAATCTCCAAACGACTAACCCATAAGATGAAAATATGTGAACATCATTCATTACTCAATAAATGTAAATCAAAATTACAATGAGATATCAATTCATCCCACTAAAAAGGAAAATAGATGTTGGTGAATGTGGGGAAATGAAACATTTGTATATTACTGCTGAGAATACAAAATGATAAAGCCCCTGTGGAAAACAGTCTGGCGGATCCTCAAGAAGTTAAATATAGAACTTCCATATGACCTAGGAGTTCCACACCTAGGGATGTACTTAAGGGGGCTGAAAACATACACGCCTGCAAAAACTTGTACACCAATGTTCATAAGCAGTATTACTCAGAATAGCCCAAAGGTAAAAACAACCCAAATGCCTGTGGACTGATAAATGAATAAATGAAAACATGGCCTCTCTGTACAACAGAATATTACATGACCAGGAAAAGAAATGGAGTGCTGCTTTATCCTACCACTTGAGTGGACCTTGAAGATATTTTTAGAGACAAGAGCCATACACAAAAGACCACATATTCCCTTTATATGAAGTGTGCAGAATAGGCAAATCCATAGAGACTGCATGGATTAGTTTTCCAGGCGAGGGAGGGAATGTGGGATGGTGATTGACTGCTAATATGTTGTGGTGATGAATCTGCTCTGGCATTACCTGATAACAATGGTTATATAACAGGGTATACACGCCAACAGCCACTGACTTGTAGACCCCAAAGCAGTGCATTTTATGTAATGCTAATCTTTCCTCATATTGGACAGAAACCCTACATCACAGGTTCACAGCTGAGAACAGAGTAGCTATCAGAGCCAGGACCTCAGCCCTTACTGCTCTAAGCTGATCCTAGTTACTATCTGGGTACACATTTTCCCTTGCACCTAAAGGCCCCACAGTGCTGTCCTCGTTCTTACATGATTCCAACTCCAAGTAGAATAGACACCCCTCAGTATTTCTAAGGCTTTCTGCTGAAACTCAACTTTCTGGAGCACATTTTCAATTTTAGATTCAATTCTTGTCTTATCTACTGGAGTTTTTGCTTGTTCTTACATCTATCCTTTCGTCAAGACCTTCTTGCCTATGGTACCCCTCATTCCTTATCAATGAAAAGTCTACAAACAAATTCAGTGTTGAGAATCTCTGTCTACTTGTTGGAAGTTGGATACAATTTCTACTTGTTTGCCTTAGAAATTTTGACATGTTTATGCTAACAAAGTCTAATTCTTCAATATTCCTCTAATGTCCTGGAGAATGTGAGAATCTAAGGACACGTTAACTGCATCTCACCTTTCCAACTCACGAGTGCATGTTACAGTTTGGATATGAGGTGTTCCCCAAAGCTCACATGTTGAACATTGACCCCCTGTGCAGCCATGTGCAAGGTGGAGCTTTAGGGAAGCCATCAGTTCAGAGGGGCTCTGACCTCCCTGGTGGGTTGATTCACTGACGGATTAATAACAATGGCCTTATTGGGAGGTGGTGGAACTGTAGTTGAAGGATGTGGGTCACTGGTGGTGTACCCCAGAAGGGTATATCTTGTCATTGGCCCACTCCTCTCTGCCCATATTTCTGCTCTGGAGGCAGATGAACATGGGCTCTGAAGCCATGAGACAAAACAAACCTTTCCTCCTCCATGTCGTCCTCAGGTACCTATCAGAGTGATGAAGAGGTGACCAATGTGGCATGTATGCGATGGCTGTGCATTTTGATTCTCTGGATTTCTCCCTGCACCTTTGTGTTGACTTTCCATTTTGAGATAATTAGAGAGTCAAAGGAGGTTGTAAAGAAACATATGGGGATTTCCACACCCCGCCCCAGCCTCCTCCAGTGTCAACATCCTACACAATGATGGTGCAGTCAGTACCAAAGGTTGACACTGGTGTGGGCCACAAACCTCAGTCAAAGTTTGCCAGTTGTACATCCACTCCTTAGTGACTGAGTGTTGGGTGAGGGTGGCAGGGGTGGAGCTTATGGTATTTTATCACTAGTCAACCTGGTAAAACCACCTCTATAACCAAGAGACTCAACAGTCCTGACACCACAGTGCTCCTCTGTGTTACCCTTTTATAGCCACATTCATTCCCTTCCCTATGGCTAACTCCTGGGAAGCTAATCAATAGATTAATAATTGATAATTAATCACTAACCATATCAATAATTAGCTTATTTTGCAAATTTCATATAAACAATTAGTTTGTAATCTTTAGAGATGGACTTTTTTCCACAAGGCTTAATTTCTGCAAAGTACATCCTAGTCAAATGCATCAAGATTATTTTTTAATTGTAGAGTATTCTATAGTATGGATTTTTCTCCTGTGTTCTTTTCTAGAATTGTGTGTGTGTGTGTGTGTGTGTGTGTGTGTGTGTGTGTGGTTCTAGGGGCTGAACCCAGGACCTTGTATCTGCGAGGCAAGTATTCTACCACTACATGTACCCAAATTCTATTTCCTAGAAATTTTTACACTTACTTTCATGATCCATTTTCAGTATATTTTTAATAATCCTTTAATCCTGTTTTTTCTCTGATTTATTATTTTTAATTGACAACTAAAATGTGCTTATTTACCAGGTATAAGATGTTTTGAAATATATATAAATTGTAGAATGAACAAGTGAAGTTATTTAACATATGCTTTTTGTGTGTGCATGATTGAAAATAAGAAATCTCTTATCAGTTTTCCAGAATACACTACCTTGGGATGAATGCTAGTCCCCATGTGGTACAACAGCTCTCTTGAACTTATTCCTCTTCTCTAACTGAAGTTTCGTGGGCTTCAGTTAACAACTGTCTGACATTGCCATTTCCCTTCAGCCCTGACAGCTTCCATTCTGCCTTCTGTTTTGACAGTCTCACCTATTTGGTACTGCACATATAAAAGAGACCTTGTGTATCTGTCTTTTGGTTCTTGGTTTTTTCACTTAACGTGATGTATCCTCCAGGTTCTTTCACGTTGCCATATCTGTGTATTTTTACAAAACATAAAACATAATTCTTTTCACCTAAAACATAATTTTTTTTACTTTTATAATAACTTAAATTCAGATTCACACCCCCTTTCAAAACCACTTTCTCTAGTTCTTCCAGGATCTCCTTGCATTTTATCTGGGATCATTTTTATGCTGCCTGGAATACGTACCTTAAAGAACATTTCCTTTGTGGCATACTTATTGCCTTTCTTGCAGTTTGTCTTTCCTTCATCCTAACTGTTGAAAGTATTCCTGCCACAGATATTCTAGGCAACAGGCCCCCTGCTGGTTCACGGACACTATAGTCGTCCTGCTCTGGCTTCCTTAGGAGGACAGAAGTCACCTGACAGAAAACTGTTGCCCCTATAAAGTAAGCCACCCTTTGCCTCTGTCTCCTTTTAACATTTTTCTCTTAGTTTTTATGTAATTTCACTATGGTAGGACACTATACTCTAGAT
Organism: Sciurus carolinensis; assembly: GCF_902686445.1. Taxonomy (NCBI): domain Eukaryota; kingdom Metazoa; phylum Chordata; class Mammalia; order Rodentia; family Sciuridae; genus Sciurus; species Sciurus carolinensis. The sequence goes on from NW_025920151.1 coordinate 666,856, forward strand.
ATCTATGACCCTCTGAAATTCATATGCTAACGTCTAATTCCCAATGTGTTGACATTAAGAGCTGGGATCTTTTCCAGAGTCCCCATGAATGGGATTAGTGTCCTTACAAGAGAGACCTTTGGGACCATTTGCCCCTTTTGCCCCTTGAGGATACACAGCTGGCAACATCTATAAGGAACAAGTCCTCACCAGATACCGAATCTACTTGTGCTTTATCTTGGACTTCTCAGCCTCCATAGCTGTGAGCAATAAATGTATGCTGTTTAGCAGCCACCCAATCTACTGTATTTCGTTTTTGCAGCCTGAGTGGAGCGAGACATGGGTCTAGACGTGGATTTCCTTTTATTTTTCTATTTAAGATCTATTCTTAAGCCATTTTTCTTTCAAAAAAGTATCTATCCATTGTATTTTCTTAATTTCTTCAAGTTTTCACACATGGCTTTTATTTCCTGCAAGAGTAAGCATGACTGCTTTGGGTCTCAGCCTGATGTATGTAATATGTAAAGACTTTGTGGGTGTTTTCTTCCTACTAGTTCATGATAAATTATCTTCAGTCTTCCCAAGTCTTCTTGTTTCTTAAATGTGATAGCACATTAATGTTTAATAGAAGAGTTTTTAGGCAGAACTGAAAAAGGGTTTCCTGAAGTGCATCAATTCTCAGCTACCTGGAATAGAAAAGCAAAGCAATGTGCTTTTGGAAAAGCCTATCTCAAAACTGGAATCTCTAGGAGGACAAAGTTAAGAAAACCAGCATTAGCAACTCTGGGAAGAAGCCTCAGGGAGGCACATTGCTCTCCCACTGAGGATCTGGGGCTAGGCACCAGAGTATAATCCCCTGGCTGTGTACTCACTAATGCAACTCACTCCTCTAAAACCAACCCAAAACTATGAATTTCTATTCAATATTTAAAGAACAGGCATGGTAAATAGAAGTTTAAATGATTTTATTTTGTCAAATTACATAAAAGCCTATATCAATGGACTTTGAACAACATTTGACTGAACAATGAAGCCATGTCCCACAGTGGTTAGGAGTCAGACTTTGGAACCAAACTCCTGGATAAGTGCTTAGTTTGTTTTCTGTGTGATTTTGAGCAAGTTACTTAAACCTGTTTACCTCCATTTCCTTATCTGTAAAACTGGCATGCTAATAGTGTGTACCTCAGCTATTGTTGTGAGGACTAAAACCATTAATATACAAATTATTTAAAAGAGTATCTGGCACATAGTACCTGCTAAGCAATTCTGTATTAATAGTAGTTTTTAAAATCCTTATTCATTGACAAATAAAGGAGGGATCTGAAATCTATTCCTATTGGGACTCTATGCTAGTTGTCATTTATGCAGTTGAAAAAGCTCTCAGGCAGGCAGATCCAGGAAAGCATATTGAAAATATCTGGAGGAGATCTCAGGATTCCTTCACACGTCCTTGATATCCTTCTTTCTCTCCCGCCTCCAAGTTAGAAATTACTGAACTAGAGCTTGAGCACCTGAGGGTGGGGCTGTGTCTCACTCATCCCGGTAATCCCAGGGCCTACCACAGCTCCTGGACTGCAGGAGGCAGTGTGCTGTAGATGGAGGGAGGAGATGACCAGCATAGTCAAGGCCACCAGTGATGGCTTCTTGCTTAGAAGATACATCCTAACCCCTCATATGCATACTCGAGATACAGAGACAGAAGTATTACCTGGCTTAAAAATTTTACATGACTAAGGGATGGGAAAGTTACAAGCAATTGATGCCTTAAAGATTCATTCATATATTTCATATATTTGGCAAATTAAATATTTTGCAATTTTTGTATTTTATTTTAATGTGATTTGTTTCATTATAATTTATTTCAGTATAAATGAAGAATACTGAAGAGATTTAAGTTGGTTAAAGAGAACTTAAATTTGAATATGATCTTTAAACCAAGTCTTTTTATTCAATAAAAGAAAAGGGTTCATTCTACCTTATTAGCAAACATTTGTTTCACGGATAATTCAATTAATAATATTTTAAACCTCCAATGTATAATCACAAGGGATACTATTAAATAATACATCATTTCAATTTTGTCTTTACCAAAAGTAATGTAGAAAGTAAGGCCTTCTGCTTCTCTATCAAAAAAATTTAAAAGATCAAACAATACTGGTTGTGATAAGGAAATGACAACTTATTACACTATGCTAGTAGGTCCAAAGATCTATGGAGATGAAATTTGATCAGTACATTATAATTTCATGCTTTTTTTAATCAAAGAGGATTCATATTTCTGTTTCAAAAAGAGACAATTAACTTTCCAAACCGATCATTATCAAGTTTATCTTTAAAAATAAGAGCTACTCTTAATCTCTTAACCAAGGAAAAGTAAAATATAAGTGGTACAGAGGAATATAAAACCAGCTGAGTACAAAGTCATCTGGTTTTATCCTCTTCTCCAGAAATAGAAAGATCAAAACTCTGTGTGAGAACGCAGGCATGCACTCTTGAACGGGATGGATGTGCAGGTAATGAACAAGACCTCATTTCTTCACTGCACACCTAACAGCATGGATTTGAGCACATTTATATCAAAAATGTCAGAAATAGGGGAATAATTTTTTCTTGGAAATGTAATAAATGACTTGATGTCTAGGTTCATGTTTTCTCTGCTGTACATTTGTTTTCTTGATTACTTGTGAACTGACAGTCTTTTTTGATTTCTAAGTGTGTTATATCCATGAACTAAATGACCAACACCACTGACTCTGCCTAACCAGGAGTTGAGTCCTAGTAAGTGAGTGTACACGGCAGCCTTGAAGTTGGAGAATTCTTCGCTGCACTTATTGGAATGCATCCTGTGTGTTTCACACAGTCTGACATACAGTAGGTGCTAAAGCAGTTATGATTGGTCTTAGGTATAGGGACATGGTCTCCCAGACAGATTCTGAGTACCCTGAGGGCAGATGTGTCGCGTGTCTTTAGAATGTCTAATGATCTTTGGGCTGGCGTTGAATGCATGGCAAGTGCTAACTAGCCACGGCAGTTTTGGACCCTTTTTTCTGTTCTTGTTATGAGAACAGTATATGACACAACACACTGTGACTCCTTCCCATTTACTAAGACCCCTCACCCCCACACACACAAACACATGCACACACATCTGCATTTATATGGCAGAAGGAGATTAAAGAAGATAAACTTGTTAACAGTGAGGGTTTTTTTTAGTTACTTTCTGTGTAATCAACAGGTTTTGTACATCACCCATAGAGAAATTTTCAGAGAAGATGAGCAATTAAACAAAATTCTAGTTCCTTGTAATGGAAAAAGCCTTCAAGCAATACTGAGCTACAGAAGGGTGCCTCTTCTCCATCCTCTCCCTCACACGTAACAATCACGTCACTGGCATTTGAAATCCAGACCTCAGTCAAATCATTTTTCCAGTGAGTCATGCATAGTATCTTACAGAGAATAGGAAATATCAGATAATATGTACAAATCTCAGCTAATACATCACTTGTTGGGAATAAAATGCCACTACCACTAAGACACCTTCAATTTGGAACAGATCTTCCCAAGTAGCATTATAATTAAGACCTCATTTCTTTCTCATAGCAATTATAAGTGGCGGGAAGAAAAGTGTGTTATCATGTCATGACAGATAAGAAAACTGAGCCAGAAGCAGCTGAAGTAATTTACTGTCAATTGGGAGTCAGAAATAAAACTGTGGCCAGAATTCAGGACCCCTGCCTAAATCCATCAATCTAGTATTTATTATTTACCATCTATTAATCATAAACTACTATAATATAAATTTGTTCTTGAGGTGGTTACAATAGAGGAGAAAGAGACTATGCCATGACATGGAATGCTGAATTGCAAAACGAGGTGACCTTCCAAAGTAAAGGATAGTCACACAAAAGAAAAAACCTTGGGAGTTTACTATCTCTTTAGTACTCTCTGGGGTTGTAATGTCCTCCAGATGGTATATTCATTTCCCATCCTAAGATTTTCTTCTTCTATATTTTAATACTTGGATGAGGAGATAAAAGTATATTCATTTTCTATCTTTCACCATCTTGCCCAAACTTCTTTTATCTTTCAGATACTGGAGGAAGATGTTTGTGTTTCTCATCTTGGGTTAAACCCTCTTTCTATGATCTAGGGCTTCAGGTAACCCTTTTATTTGGGTCCTTACTACTCAAGGTGTGCTTTGTGAACCAGCATCAGCATCACCTGTGAGCTTCTTAGGCAGACTCGAACCCCCGACCCACCTGCACATCAGAATCTGCATTTCCAACAGGACACACTGAAGTCTGAGAAATCCTGATGTCGGCCATTCCTTCAGGGGTCAACCTCTCCATTCTAACACCTCTAGTCTCCTTACTTTCCATCACCTGTCCTTTATCCTTAAAACAATCCAGGTTCATTATTAAGTGGGGGGGAACAGGAAAAACAAATTTCTCACCAACTCCCCACCCTCAGTGACCAGCATCCCTTTAACTCTCAGACCATCTCCCTGCTGCTTCTTTGGTTGGGGTTGTCCTGGAATGAGTTCTGTGACTTGCTGTCTTTATTTTTAAATCTCCTAGTTGCTTCTTAGAATGCTGAAACTTGACTTCCAGCTCAACACACTTCGAACACACCCATGCACACTCAAACACACAGATGCAGGTTGTTAACTTGGGTGAGGTTGGATCAACTTTTGAAATTTCCATGGTCCTGCACTGGATGGTGATCTATCCTAACAGCATCTGGTGCCTGACAATTTTTGTGGGCCTACGCATACCATTCATCTGTTTGGAAATGTCACCCATGTGCCTGTGTCCTGCTTGGGTGGCTGGACTGACCCACACCAGGACAATACACTAAATACCTCCTAGAGCACACCTCAACCTTGAAAAACAGGAATCTGCCAACTCTGTAGGAATATCATAGAGGTATACACAGACTCAGAATTCATGAAAATGAAACAAATTGAGATGGTGCTCGAAACCTAAGTTTAGTTTTCTGTTAGAAATGAGAAAAGGAAAAAGCAGTCATTGGAAGCTGTGGGACTCCTTGCCATCAAGTGTCCCAGGAAATGCTTAGGGCATTGAGGAAGCAGGTAACAAATCCTCTTCATCTCAATGAGTTTCTGAAGGCATTTCACACAGTGAGGTTGGAGGGTTGCGATGTTTTGAATTTCCTGGGTACCACAGACATTTGCCTCTATGGAGTTTGAGCAATCTGCTCACTGTGATTGGATGTTGTGCTATTCATTAGATCTACCTCTTATGAAGAAAAATGAAGAGCAGAAAAGAAAAGAACCACTAGGAAAATGGGGGTGTGCTGATAGGTTAATGTGCTCTTCAGCCCACTTCAGACAGATCCCTGGGCAGCCATGCAATCTGTTTATCTGATGCATACAGAAAGGACTGTCCCGCCTCACCTTTGGAGATGGGCCATTACTCCTGGTGACAGATTATGGATTGTGGAATATGGCCAGCACCTGGCCATACAAGGAAGTGTTCATAAATCAGTCTCAAAACAGAAATACCTGACGAAAATCCTTGAGTACTTTGAGGGGCTGGGAAGATATAAAAGGAGGAAATCAGTGAAGCTCACAGGTGTATGTGCATGTGCTGGGTGCAGGCGGCAGTGGGTTTTTGGAAGACCTCTGTTAAGGTTCTGCAAAGGTGTATTTTCTGTTTTTAATGTTGGTTAGCAAAAGTGTTTTGCTTCCCTGGGAAAGAAGGTAGAAATCAGTAGTTGGTGTAGAGAGTGGTTGGGATAAAGATTTTTGTCTTTACCAGGAAATTGGTTTGAGCTTTGTACCAAGAAGAGAGAAGTGATCAGTTTTCTTAAAAATAAAAATAGTTGATTATCTGGGATCAGTGTTGTCTTATTTTACAAATAATCTAGAAAATCAGCCTTTACAGGTCTGGAAAAGAGCCACATCTGGGCGGATACTGTACACATTGCTAAATGGATGGGAGTAAATGAAAATAAGAATTTAAAGAGCCTGCAGAAATATCCAGGAAAAAAAATCTACTAAATTGAAGTGCTGACACAAATGCCTTTGAGGAAAAATAATCTAAATCCCCTGAAAGAAGCTGGGTCCGTATTCTTGTTGTGTGACACAGGAATGAAACTCAAGTCGCTTTTTCCCTATGATCTGAGAACGTGCTCCAGCGAATCCCCAAAGGTCGACAGACACAGGCAACCCCTAGAACACGTTGGCAGCACACTGAAGGTAGCATCCTGGTCATAGCCCATCCTACTCCAACCACACGCTATGACCAGGAGCACAGGGTGACTGCCTGGTGTCCCATTTTCACCTCCCAGCACCACCCTCAGGCTGGGAAGAATTCTTCAACAGGGTGGCGCCCCAAGAATTCACATTTTCTGAGAAGAAAAAATGAGGGTAAGTCAATATATGGGTCAGTGTGATAGTGTCACCAACATCACTTTTGGATAATTTTACTTAAAAAAATCATTATTTAGGCATGTTTTAAAGACAATATAGAATCCATATATGAAAAGTGGAAAACACCTTTATAAGAATAAAAGGGATGTTGAGTATTTGATCTTTTATTAAGAACAATCTCTAATTGTTTATCTCAATTTCTCCTCAGGGTTTTTTGAGTTCTGATAAATCTATCCTCATGTTTTCAGATACGGAATGCCATACTACAGTTTTTCCTGTTCACTGTGAATATCAATCACTTCAGTTCTGGAGGCAAGTTAGTTTCTCCTTCCCTGTGGAACACACTTCTGTAAAGCCCCTTCAGTCTTCTGACACATCCATGCCTGGCATTTTCCCACTAGTCGTCAAAGTTGTTCTTAGGCCCTGAATCCCACATTTTAGGTCACCTGCAGGACTCCTCCCAAGGGCTGCCCCTGATTGTCTCTGATAAGAAATTGCACTCCAACTGGTCAGGGAAAGATGCTCGTTAGCGGGTGATGGAGACTGGATGCTCTCAAGGAGGTGATCCATTTCTCCTTTCCAATCTTTCCCTCAACCTCCCTTGAAGCTGAGTTCTTCAGTGTAGAGATGTGTGAGATGGGGACATGCGTGTAACCTATGTGATCCCGCTGTACACCTGTACCAGGCCCAACCCGTACATCTGTACCCAGCCCCCTGGCACGTCTGCTGGCATGTGCTTGTCTCTGGATGCGAAGCTCCTGACGCACTGAGGTTTCTCTGGATGTTCTTCCAGCCAGCTGACCCCTCGAGTGCAGCTTCTGGCCCTTCGTTTAAAATGCTCAGGGAGGAAAGAGAGAGCATTAGAGGGAGGCTGAATTTCCAGTTGCTCCGCTGCTTGGGTTCAGTCTGCAGGAGGACTGTTTCTTGGTGAGGTAGAAGCCAGAGGGAATTCACTGAGATCCAGTATGTGACAGTGGGAGAATCGAGAGAAACTGAGGTGATCTGAGCACAGGACAGGAAAGAACACACTGGAGCCAGGGAGGTGGTGCCAGTGTCACCAGTTTATGTCAGAGGGAGAGGTGACACAGGCAAAAAGAGAAAGATGCTGCAAATCACCTGGCAAGGGAGAACCTGTCCAGCAGAGAGGCAGTCTGATCCGAGCCAAGCCAGCGACAGTGCGGCGAGCTAGGGTCTGAAAAGAGCTCAGGTTCCTGGGCAGGCTTGGGGAAAGCTGAGTCAGGAACCCTCCTGAAGTGACCTTGCAGCAACCTTCCACTGCAGGAGCCCAGGAGATAAAAGCAAGCACTATCCGACTGTCCAGCAAGCACCTGCCATGGGGCCTGGCATGTGCCTGGCAACGTGCAACTGAAACTGTACAGAGAAGAGCACCCCAGGGATTAAGGCTGGGGACAGGGAAGGGAGTGCACCTCACTCTCCCTTCATGTCTGGTGGCTCAGGGGACCAACCCAGTATCTGGGCAAATGGGTGCTTGACACTCAGGGTGAGTCCCGGGAAGGCCACACTTGCGGGCCGTGGAGTGTGCAAGACTGACGGGTTCACTAACCTGCCCTGCCAGTGGAGGCCTCTGGGGGTCCCTGAGTCAGATGCCCAGCAGAGACCAGCAGCTGCCCGCCTTGGGGTGTGCTGATGTGATCATTGTGGAGCAGATGCCACCCAACGAAATTCCCAAGTAGAATGAGGGCTAACTGCCAGCTGCAGGAACGTCCTTAGGACTCTGGAAATGCATGGATCTGGTCTGTCTGAATGGAACTCCAGTCCTCAGTCCATCCATTCTGTCCTGCCTTGCAGTGCAGAGAAGGGAAGCTGAGAGCTTCTTCACCAGGCTCAGCCCGGGCCGCTCCAGCTGGCAGCTCCTGATCCACTCAAAGAGGACCAGGTCAGCAAGACCAGCCCTGGCTCTGAGGGGCACAGAGCCCAAGAGGAAGTAGAAACCAGGGCAGAGCGGCAGAGGCAGCAGACATCCATTCCTGTCCACAGTCCCGACAACCTCAGAGCAGACAGATCCTGCTCTTCTCATCCAGACTTTATCCTTTTTCTCATCAAGATCTTGTGTGGGTGTGTTCTTGACACACAGATTAATTCAGGTATACTAACGCACACACATTCTTTTTTTTCATTTTTCTCATTTCTTTTCACCTGTTATTTTGCTTTGTTTTGATTTTGAAGGATCAGGGCTTCTTGGCTGGTTGTTTTAGGTTGAGTCTTTGTTCACTATTGCTCTTGTTTTCATTTTTCTCTCCTCCATTACCTTTTCTCCTTTCCTTCCTCTCTAATATAACCAAATTCTCTTGTTCTTTATATATATTTTTTACTTTTTTACTCTTCCTCACTTGCCACCTCTCTTCTGCTTCCCATAAACTTACTTGTTGAATATCAAGCTTTCTTTGGCCTTCCTGCCCCATTTTCTTTTCTCTTATCAACCGTCATTTTATTGTCCTTCAGAACTATTTAGTTCATGTAACCCCTGACCCCACCGTTGATGTTGCTGCAGTTACTAGTACTGTGGTTGCAGTAGTTGACACCTGCTGTTTGCTCTAATGCTAGGTCAAGTCCACAGTTGTTCCTTGCTGGCTCACCCTGGCATATCTTGTTTTCCGGCAGTGCTACAGATGTTGAAGTTGGCATGAGGCACTGATTGGAATGCTCTATATTCATCACTGGTCACCACTGCTGTTACTGGTGCTTGTTTCCCCAGTTTCTGAGAGGGGCTGGGAAGTGACCAGGATACTGAGATTTACCGGGTAGCCTGAGACTCTGCAGCTGCACTACACCTGCACCTTGGCCAAGTGGCAGCACACCTCTCTCCCGCACATGACCCCCTGGGGCCTCAGCAATACTTTATCACAGACTGGGGGGACAGAAACCCCTGACCAATGACCAGGCCCCAAGCAGGAACAGCTAGAAGGGACCGCAGGTCTCTCTCCTGGACATGTGCACCTATGACAAAAAAGGCAGGCAGTTCCAAACTGATGGCTCAGAGGAAGCCACAGCCTTGCAGCAACTCTGCAGAGGCCAGCTGGAGGCCTGGCAGCAGAAACAGACCCTTGGATGGTGCCACATCTGTGTGCCAAAAAACATGAAAAAGAGATAATGACACACTAAAGGAGACCCTCATCAAAGAGGAAGGGGAATCCACCTGACCGGATGTGCACGTCCAAGACTTTTGCAACCAGGAGGAAACAGGCAGAACTCCCCACAAAATTTTAACCCCCAACTAAGGGATCAGGAGGGAGTGAGGAGGGGAAATGGGGAAGTGCTGGGAATGAAATCTACCGGATTATGCTGTGTTCATGGACCAGTGCCTCATGAGTCCTGTGTGTGTGTGTGTGTGTAACATTCTATGCACTAATTAAAATAAAGATAACAGTAAGGAGATCAACAGAGTAAAACAGTTTTGGGGACAGAGGAGGAAAGGGGAAGAAAAGGTACTGGGGAATGAGACCAATCAAATTACATGCATTTTTAAATAGAGCATAATGCATCCCGCTGTTATGTCTAATTATAATGCACCAGTAAAATAATTTAAAAATGCTCTATTAAGCCAGACATGATGGTGTGACTCAGAAGCCTGAGGCAGGAGGATCCCAAGATCAAAGCCAGCTTCAGAGCTTAGTGAGGCCCTGAGCAACTTAGTGAGACCCTCTCTCAAAATAAAATAAAAACCAAAAAGGACTGGGGACGTGGCTCAGTGGTCGAGCACCCCTGGTATCAATACCCTGGTACCAAAACAATAAAACAAAACTCTATTTTCTCTGTGTTAAAAAATGGTATAGTTTGTGTTTGTTAGGATATTTTCTCCAGATCTAAATCTTTTATGATTTTTCTGCCATTTTTTAACAGGGTCCTGGTATTTCAGCCTGTCCATAGCAATGTCCTTTTCTTTATGAAACAAACCAAATGTGTGTGGATCAGTTTTAGGGTCTGCACTATATTTATGTGAAGTGAATAACATGCCATTTTTGTCTCACCACACCTACACGTTTAAGGCACTAGAAAATAAATTCTAGGCATTTAATTGTTTAATGATGTTACATTTACTTGATTGAAAAGGAACGTCAGCAGTCTGTCTGGCTCCAGTTTTTCATTTGGATATTATCTCACTCTTTCCTTCTAAAGGAAATGACTGTATCTTAGAGAAACAGTGATTCAAACATTCATCATCAATAAACTGTCAAGTCATCTTTAACCAGCCAGGAGCATTGTAAGCAATATTTATCCTAAAAAAATCAATTCTCTACCTCAGAGGAAAGTTACAACTTCAGGTTTACTATGGAAACCTGTCTTGAAACATCAGTGCCTGCAGGACATTTCCTGTGTTCAGGGCATCACACCAAGTTCTGGAAAGAAAACCTTCAAGACACAGGAAAAGTGAAAGGTGAGAAATGCTTCACTTCACAGGAAACCTAATTACATTCAGTGAATGATTCAACTTAAATATGTAAGATGCTAGAAGTTAATATGTTTGTCAAATCAATTACAGAAAGAAAAACTGCTGTAAAATTCACTATACTGGCATTGTGAAGAAAGAGATAAAGGTTGCATCTCAAAAGGGTAAGTCACTTCTGATTAAGAAGTAAGGAGAACAGTATTTTGACCACACAGACTCCTTTTGTCAATTCCTCCAAATCTTTAACAAACAAAGGGAAAGACAGAGAATACTCTTTATTTTATATGAGCCAACATAGCACTAATATCAAAACCTAAAAAGTCTCGTTATTTAGGATAACATTAAGAAATATGAAAGAATTAGCAGTAAATTTGACCAAAAATGTGCGGGAGGGATAAACTAAAAATTATAAGACAATACTGAGAGAAATTAAAGCATGGTCTTCATGGGCCACAAGATTCAAAGTCAGATGATTTCAACTACCTGATTTTAAAACTCATAAAACTACAGAAACCACAACCTTGTAATATTGGAGTGTAGTCCTAAAGAACAGTGGAACACAATAGAAAGTTCAGAAATAGACACACATATATGGATGATGGATTTCAACAAAGGCTGTTGGAACCACAGGACACCATATGCAAAAGTACAGACCTCAAGACTTGTCAGTCATCAAAGTTGAATTGAGATATATCATGGATAAAATGGTAAGAGTAACAATAAAATTTTGAGAAAAAAAAAGAAAATGTATTAGAGACCATGAAATAGACAAAGATTTCTTTAAAAGACAAAGAACATGAATCACATCTTTTCATATTAAAAAAATGAAAAGATAACTACCAACTGGGAAACATATTTGAAAGTCCAAAGGCTTTTTATGTAGAATATAGAAAGAATTTTTTATAAGTTCTTTATATAATGACCAAAAATCCATTAAAAAAACAGGCAAAAGTTTTGAACCATAGTTTCTCATAGGATATTATAGACATTTGGGTTGAATATGTATGTGTATATATTTATACACACAGTGTGTACTGGAGTAGAAATAGTCATATAGAACACAATAGTAAGTTGGGAAATACACACATATATGGATAACTGATTTCAACAAAGGCTGTTGGAACCACAGGATAGCTATATACAAAAATACATACTCAAGCCTTATTGATCATCATAGATCAAAGTGTAAGATACACATATATAATATATATATATATATATATATTTTTTTTTTTTGGTTATTGGCAATTGAACCTCTGATGCTTTACCACTGAACTACCTCCCAGTCCATTTTTATTTTTTAAGACATGGTCTTGCTAAATTACTGAGGGCTCCCAAGGTTGCTAAGGCTGTCCTCCAAATTGCAATCCTCCTACCTCAGCCTCCAAGTTCCTGGGATTACAGGTGTGTGCCATTGCACACAGTTGGATATATATTTTTTATTATGAGAACTTTCCTAAGCATTGTGGGTTGTTTAGTAACACTTCTGTCCAATAGATGCCAGAAGGCTCCCAAGTAGTGCCATTCAAAAATGTTTCAAGACATTGCTAAAGGTCCAATGAGAGGCAAAAGTGCTCCAAATGAGAACTCACAATTTGAGTAATACTTCACCAAAGTATATACAGTTGACAAATAGGCCTATATAAACATGAAAATAACTTATAAAACCCATGATAACCTATACAACCTACATAACATATGATAATCAACTAAAAGTTACAGAAAACAAGAGTTTGAGTTATGTAAGATACAAATATTAATAAGACAAAATATGAAAATGCAACAGTATATATAATATAATGTTTTGATTAACATACTGCAATTGGTTTTCAAGTCAGGATAAGTGATGCTTTGAGTTTTGGATTTTTCGCTTAAAATTTGCTTTGATTATTCAGGGACTTTTGTGGTTCCATCCACATTTTAGGATTTTTTCTGTTTATGAAAAATGCCATGGAATTTTGACAAGGATTTCATTACATCTATATGTCACTTAGGGAAACATGGGAATATTAATAGTCTTAATTTTACTAAGCCATGAACAAGAATATCTTTCTATTTAATTGTCTTCGATTTCTTTCATTAATGTTTTACATTTCTCAGTGTATAGATTTTTTGCTTCCTTGGTTATATTTACATCAAAGTATTCTATTTATTTATTTTTGTAGGTATTGTAAATGAGATGATTTTCTTGATATCTTTTTGGGACAGTTCATTGTATACAGAAGTGCTACTGACTTTTGTGTGTTGATTTTTGTATCCTTCAACGACCAAATTTGTTAGTTCTGAACAATGTTCTGGTGGAGTCCTTATGATTTTCTATATATAAGATCATGCCATCTGCAAACAGAAACGATTTAACTTCTTTCCTTCTGATTTGGATGCATTTCTTTCTTTCTCTTGCCTCACTGTTCTGGCTAGGACTTCTAGTGCCACCGTGAATGGAGGTCATGAGTGTTGGTATTCTTGTTTTGTTTGTGATCTTGGAGAAAAAGCTTTCAACTTTCACCAGTATGACCTGGCCTGTGGGTTTGGCGTACATGGATTTTATTGTGCTGAGAGACATTCTTTGCCAAATTTATTGTTACTTTTTTAAATGTGAAAGGATGTTGAAGATTGTCAAATGACTTTTCTGTGTGTATTGAGGTGATCACATGGTTTGTCCTTCATTATGTTAATGTGATATTACATATTTATTGATTTTCATATACTTAAAAACATCCTTGTATCCTAGGAATAAATCTCATTTCAACGTGGAGAATGGTTTTTTTAATGTGTTGTTGAGTTCAGTTTTCTAGTTTTTGTTGAGGATTCTGGTATCAATATTCATTATGGATACTGGATTGTAATTTTCTTTCCCTGGAGTGTCATTAACTGGCTTTGGTAACAATGTTAAATGTTTTAAAACTGAAACCATAAAGATTGCTAACTCTGGATGATGAAAATGTGAATGGGAATATTACTTTCCTATATTTGTGCATTTAGAAAAATTCCTCAAAAGAATTCAAAGTTTCTGTGAGATAAAATAAATATGCATTCATGGATCAAGTTAGAAGACAAACTAAAACAAAATTTGTGATAAAGTTCAGAACAGAAGAGTTTGTTCACATAGTAAGAAGATGCATAATCCAATAGCATAATAGACAAAGATAGAGTTGGCAACTCAATAAAGTAACTTATGAAGGCTGTAAGTAATAAAAAATGATGCCCCATTTCCCTAATAATTAAATAATTAATAATTAATTAATAATGATATTCCAGTGACATTACCAATAAGACTTGCAAAGAAAATTCATTTAAAATAAATAAATCTTCATCCCATGGTCCAGCTATCCTACTTCTGGACACTAAGTCCTCTTGACTCTTCACACAAATACATATACAAGAATTTTCTCTGAAACATTTTAATAATGATAAAGAAGCCCTAGACATAATTCACAAACATCAGTATCTGTAACTATGTACAGCAACATTATCCTATGTATATATAAAATGAATTAGATTTGCATAAGATAATGTAATGGAATGAATGACAGAAAAAAATGTGGAAAAAGTGGAAAAAAGTGGAAATAGCCAGGGTAAAAGAGTATGTTCATTACTATCACTTTTGGGGTAGAAATATCCATAGAGAATACAAAGAGAGAAAACTCTAAATAGATTTTTTAAAAAAGTTAAACAGTGTGTATCCTCTTTTTAAAGTTAAATTTTGATGGAATTTCTATCTTCTATGTTTTATGTATCTTCACTGTTCCATTATTTTGACAATGTAATTTTTGTAAAATATGGTAAATTTAACATTCATTTTAAAGTTCATTTGCTTTAGAATAAGTGCATAACCAAAGACCTGGACTGTATGCAGCTTTGGAACCTGAAGAGAATTTCTGAAGATTTACTTTAAAGGAAGAAAGTCATAGAATAAATAGTAAGTCAGTTTTTCGTTAGGGAATGTGCTATTTTATTGTGAGGTACACTCTGGCAATTTGTAAACTAAATTACAGGCTAGTTGACTTAATTGTTGGCTGTGCTCCTGTTATGGTTTAGATATTAGGTGTACCCCACAAAGTCATGTATGAGACAATGCAAGAATGTTAAGAGATGAAATGACTGGGTTAAAACAGGCTTCACATAATCAATGTATTAATTCCCTGATAGAGATAAACTTGGTGGTAACCATAGGCAGGTGGGGTATGCCTGAAGGAGGTGGGGTCAATAGGGGTATTGTTTTGTCCCTGGTGATAGGAGCTTCTCTCTCTCTTTGCTTCCTGGTGCCGTGTCCCCAGCTGCTTTCTCTTGCCACGCTCTTCTGCCATGATGTCCTGCCCCTACCTCAAGCCCCCAGGAATGGAGCCCGCTATCCAGGCACAAGACCTCTGAAACCATGAGCACTAAAATAAACTTTTCCTCCTCTAATTGTTCTTTTGGGGTCTTTTGGTCACAGAAGTGAAAAAGTAGACTAAAACACCTCCAAAACACAAGAAACTACAAAGAAACAAACAAAACATTCTATACTTTTTCCACATGAATGCACTATTTGAAATATTTATATATATATATGCAAAGTAGGTCATATTTCATCCAAATTGGTATCAATTCATCCATTTCTTGACATGATATATGATTTTTAATGATGTGCAAAAAATTCTGAAAGTATTCTATCCGAAACTGTCAAAGCATGCACAGAACAAAAAATGTTACAATGACACACTAAATATAACCAAAACTTTGCCCTTTTCTATCATAAACTATGTAAGTTTAGCTCACAAAACAGTATAGGCAGCAGAAGACAATTTTTCATGGCATCTCCTGATAAATGGTACCACTGCCAACCTCAACCAATTCCCCAAACATTTCAAAATGAGCAATCTAGTTGTCTGTTCCAAAATAAATAGTTTTATTTATGCAAAGTCACAGTCTTTGCTACATGGTAGAACGTCTGCTTCCTTTCTCTGTGTGCCAGACTGACTCAACTACCAGGCAATCATCCAAATAATCCCCTTGAGTGTCCAAGGTCAGAGTCATTTCCAACATTTGTGGACTCGAGTGCACTAACCAAAGTGCTCTCTTGGTCCATTCTATTTAAGTGAATTTGATAAAGGTTGTTGGAATTAATCACTAGTTAGGAATTGTGTTTGATTTCTCACAAAACACACAAACTGAGTTTGTACTGCAGATTTCTTTTCTGTTTGTCTTCCTGTGAGGCTAAGAACTGTTGTAGTGCTGGGTATTTAAAGAATAACCACCAAAGAGCATTCATTCAACTAGGGCAATGGTTCATTTTAGGTGGTTTAAGGAAAGATAACTTGACACCATTGGACATTCAAAATTTGATAATCATAGGTAGAATGTGTCTTTTTCATAATTAGGAGCAAGACAATGGAGCTGTTATGATCTGGGCTCCTGTGCAGGAAAAAACATTTGTTCGGCATTTTTCTTATTACACAATGGCATTCTGGACAGATTAAAAAATTAAAAAAAATCACCCACATTCTTTTAACTTTAAATATAGTTTTCCACCTTTGGCTTTCATTACACAGAAGTATTTTTTGGCAAAGTTCAATCACAGCATATACACCTTTGTGTGGTTTTGAGATCTAATTTCAAATACAAAATTTGCTTGTTAATGAGTAGGCTTCTTCTTCTACATGATACAACCATTTCGAGAGAGAAGGGTAGGAAAATATTTTTAATCTTACCATCCCATTATAGCATTTCACATTTTTAGACTATCTTGGAATCTCAGCAGAGTCTTCAATGTTTTTCTTTCTTTCCTGGTTATGCTGTCATTAAATGACAGTTGAAACCACAGGTCTGAGTCTACTCTAAAGTGCAAAATTCCTGCTCAGGTGTTTATAGCTTCAAATGTGCTTTTCAGACACTTTTAGACACTTTCAAATTACTGTTATCATTCATTTAATCTGTAATGCAACTGTGCCATTTGCCCATTTTCTAATTTTACTTCCTTGGATTTATCCTTTTCTGTTCCTTGATGGTCCACTCACTAGTGACTTATTTCTCATTTTAAGAACTACTCTACCTGCTTAACAGTTTTGTAATTTCTCCTTTAATCTTCACTTCCTTCATTTAACATTATATTTACTGTATGATAATGTTTCCAACTTCTTGAATTAAAAACTGGTTCAGAACGGCAGAGAGAGATGGGACTGGAGCAAGACCCTCCAGAAACTGTCTACCCACATAAGCATCAACTTGCACAACTATTCATGCATCAAGTGATTGTCACAAGAACTAAGAAATCCAGGTGAGAGACCAAAGTAACTGGTTTTAGCACCAATAAAAAAAGACCCACTAGAGAAAGTATGATGGAAAGTCACCTCTTCTCCCTATAACTCCAAGCAGCATACCATGGAGACAGCAGCCTCATGCTTGGCAGAGGGAGAGGAATTATGTCCAGGCCTTAGGCTTAGAATCAAGTACCAGGTCCACCATAATGAACTACATTATCAAGCAGAGATACAGGACTGTGCTCCCAGGCCAGTGCCTGCTGATGGAGCTCCTGGACTCAAGTTGGCCTACTGGACAGGAAAGCCTCCACCAGTCCTTTCCCAACCACAGGCAAAAGGGCATGGAGAAAGATTCCATCTGCCGGGGAGTGAAACAGGGAAGTAAGCATAGGGCTTTGCCTTAGACTCAGTGCCAGGAAGGTAAAACCCAATACCAGGGAGATTGCAGCGGTCCCTGTGCCCTGGCCCGTACAGAAGGACAGAGGCCCCTGGACCCAGCCTGGTGCTGGGCAGACTTGAGGCCCCAGTCAGACAGAGGGTGTTCTTGATCATAGGACCTATTCCAAGGACAGAATTAAAGTGAATAGAAAGAAATATAGAATGAAAGATAGGATGAAAGTGAAGGTATGGAAAAGATATTCAAATCAACAGAATCCAAAAGAAAACAGTAGTAACCATACTTATATCAGATAAAACAAACTTTAGATCAAAAGAAATAAAAGAGACAAGGAAGGTCATTATCTAATGATAAAGGGGATAAATTCAGCAAAAGAAAATAACAATTCAGCAAAAGAAAATAACAATTCTAAATGTATATATGCTCCTAATTACAAAGCACCAAAATATATAAAGCAAATATTAACAGACTCTAATATGACAATATTAGGGGATGTTAAGATGAGATTTTCAGCAGTGGATATATTATCTACCCAGAAGATCAACAAAAAAGAAAAGACTAAAACTGTACTCCACACCAATTGGACATTATAAACTTCTATCAAACATTCTATGCAACAGCTTCAGTATATTTATTCTTTTCAATGGCCATGGAAAATTCTCTAGGATAAATCACAAATCTCAATAAATTTAAAGTATTGACAATGCAGAACAAGAAAGCAATAACAAGAAAAGTTCTGGAAATTTTACAAATAGATGGACGTTAATCAACCAACTCCTGATCAACAGTGTATTAAGGAAGAAATTTAGAAAGAATTTAAAAAATTTTTTGAAACAAATGATGGAAACAGAACACACCAATACATATTGGAACATAAAAATCAGTACTAAGAAGGAAGTTTATAGTAATCAGCTACAGTCAAAAAGCAGAGAGACTTCAAAGAAATAACCTATTATTATACCTCAAAGAAACAGAAAAAGAATAAGCCAAATCCCAATGTATTAATAGAAAGAAATAATAAATATCAGAGCAGAAGTAAATGAAATAGTTTTTTTAAAATACAGAGTATAAATGAAATGAAGAGAGGTTTTTTGAAAAGATAAAATTGTCAAAATTTTAGACTAACAAAGAAAAAAGAAGACATTCCAACTTATTGAGAAATATGAAGGGTGATTAGAGACCATTATGAACAATTACACACCAAAAATTCTGGTAGCCTACAATGGACAAATTTCTAGAAATATACAACTCACCACAATTGTATCATGTAGAAATAGAAAAACTGAAAAGATCAACACGAGTAATAGGATTCCGTCAGTGATACGAAGTCTCCCATGAAAGAAGAGTCAAACTCTTTGGCTTTACTTTCAAATTCTACTAACCATTTAAATGAGAACTAACACCAATTCTTCCCAAAGTATTTCAAAAACATCAAGAGGAAGGAATTATTCCAAACTCATTCTATGAGGCCAGCATTACACTGATACCAAAACCAGATAAGAACACAAGGAAAAAAGACAGCTATAGTCCAATAGCCTTAGTGAGCAGAGACAAAAATCCTCAACAAAATGATAACATATAGAATGCAACAAAAACACATTAAAAAGATTATTCACCATGATCAAGCAGAATTTACCCCAGGGATACAAAGATGACTCAGTATATGAAGATTGATAAACTTGAAACAGAATAAAGGACAAAACCACATGATCATTTCAATAGAAGCAAAAAAAGGCATTTAAGAAGTTCAACATCACTTCATGATAAACACAGCAAAACAATTAGTTATGGAAATAATCTATCTTAAAATAATAAAAGCCATAAGTAACAAGGTCATAGTTAGTATCATAGTGAATAGAGTCAAAATCTTTCTAAGATCTGGAACAATACAAGAATGCCCACTGTTACCAATTTTATTTAACATAATTTCAGAAGTCCTATGCAGAGTAATCAGACAAGGGAAAAAATAGAGGTCATTGAAACTGGAAAGGAGAAAGTAAAATTGTTACTCTTTGCAGATGATATGATCTTATATATATAAAACTCCAAAGATTCAATCAAAAACCAATTGGAAAAAAAGAACTTAGCAAAGCTGCAGAGTACAAAATAAAAAGGCAGAAATCAGTAGCAGTTCTATCTATCAATAGCAAATTATCTGAAAAAAGAATTAAAGCAATCACCTTTATAATTGCTATAAAAGATAAAAATAGCAATAAATTTAAACAAAGAGATGAATGGTTGCTATGATGAAAAAAAATAAAACTGATGAAAGAAAACACACAAAAAATGAAAGATATCCCATTTTTGTGGATTAGAAGAATCAATATTGTTAAAATGTCCTTATCATCCAAAGTGATCTACAGGTTCCATGCAATTCATATCAAAATATCAATGACATTCTTCACAAACTAGAGAAGAAATTTACAGAATTCATATGGAACCACAAAAGTCCTCCAATAGAAAAACCATCTTGAGAAAAAGTAAGAAGCAGGAGGCATTGCATTACCTAATTTTAAAATAAACTACAAAGCTAAAGTAGTAAAAATGGCATGGTATTGGCATAAAAACAGACATACAGACCAATGAAACACAATAGAATGTCTAGAGGTATACCTGTGCAACTGTAACAAACTCATTTTCAATAACAATACTAAGAAAGAATGGACAAAAGACAGTCTTTATTCAGTAAATGCTGCTGAGAAATTTGGATATCTACATGCAGAAGAATGAAACTCTACCAATATTTTGCACCACTTATAAAAACCAACTCAAAATGGATTAAAGACTTAAATATAAGATCTGGACCTTTGTAACTACTAGAAGAAAACAGGAAAAACTATACAACATTGGGCTGTGCAAGGAATTTTTTGACTAAAACTCCTTAAGTACAGGAAACAGAAGCAAAGACAAATGGGATTATGTCGACCTAGAATACCTCATTCTCTTCATTCAATAGAATGAACAAATGATGAAACATGATGAAAACATAGACTCCAGAGACAACCTACAGAATTGGAAAAAATATCTGCAAATATGCATCTGACAAAGGGTTAACACAGAATGTTTGAGGAATTCCAAAACCCTACAAGCAAAAACCAACTTAATCTGAAAAACAATGAGCAATATACCTAAAGACACTTTTGAATAGAAGACATACAAATGGCACACAGGCTCATGAAAAATGCTCAACATCATGAAGTCATATGTAAATGCAAATAAGAACTACAATAAGACATCAGCTCACTCCTGTAGGAATGGAAATTATCCAAAAGAAAAAAGATAATTGCTGGCAAAGATGTGAAGAAAAGGGATCATTTACTGTTGTTGCAAATATAAATTATCACAGAACTTGCTATGGTTTAGATATTTGGTGTTTACCAAAATCTCAACAGTGAGACAGTTCAAGAAAGTTTATAGATGAAATGCCTGGATTTTGAGATGTGTGACCAAGCAGTGTATTATTCCCCAGATAGGGATTAACTAGGTGCTAACTGTAGGCAGGTAGGGTGTGGCTGGAGGAGGTAGGTTACTGAGGGTATGCCTTTGGGGTATATATTTTGTCCCTGGGGAGTGCAACTGCCCTTTTCTGATTCCTGGTGGTCATGTTCTGAGCCACTTTCCTCCACCACACTTTGCTGCCATGATATTCTGCCTCACCTATTCTATGCCTCAGCATAGAGCAATGGAGTTGGCCATCTGTAGACAGATGCCATATGCACCAAATAAATTTTCCTTCCTCTGAAATCATTCTCATCAGGTCTTTGGTCACAGCAATGAAAAATAAAATAGACTAAAATAGAGCTTATGAAAAACCACACAGAGTTTTCAAAGAATTAAAAATAGAATCACCACATAACCCAGTAATCCTACTACTGGGTATATATCCAAAGTAAATGAAATCAGTATGTCAAAGAGACATCTGCACTCCCATGATTGTTGCAGCATTATTCCTAAGTCAAGAAATGGAAGCAACCTGAGTGTTCATCAGAAGAATAGATCAAGAAAATTTGATACAGACACAACAGAATCCTCTAATTTGCAACAGCATGGGTGGAACTGGATGTCACTATGTTAAGTGAAACAAACCAGGCACGGTAAGACAAATACTGAATTATCTTCCTAATGGAGCCTAAAAGAAGAAGAGGTTTCATAGAAGAGTTGAATGTTGGT
The DNA here is from genome assembly GCF_902686445.1 of Sciurus carolinensis. Taxonomy (NCBI): domain Eukaryota; kingdom Metazoa; phylum Chordata; class Mammalia; order Rodentia; family Sciuridae; genus Sciurus; species Sciurus carolinensis. The sequence goes on from NW_025920151.1 coordinate 688,443, forward strand.
TACCAGAGGCTGGGAAGACTAGAGAGGAGAGGAGGGTGAAGGGAGGTCGGTCAGTAGTCATTAAGTTTTAGTAAGAAAAGAGCAAGAATTTCTGGTGTCCTACTACACAGTAGAGTGACTGTAGATAATGAAAACATATTATCTATTGCCAAAAAAAAGAAGGATTTTGAGAGTTTTCACCACAAAGAAATGGTATCTGAGGAGATAAAGATGCTTATCTTGATTTGAATATTACACAATGTAAATGTTTATCTAAATATCACACAGTACCCCATAAATGTGTATAATTTTTAATGAGTCAACACATAAATTTTAGAAACTGACACTTTTTCTTTCCTTTATAGAATGCATTAAAAGTTATAAAATCACCTAAGAAAACATTTCTGTACTTTTTTATATACAAAGTGAAGAATTTTTTCTTACTTCTTATGACACATAAATATGCCATTTGATTTGATAGTTTTTCAATGGTAAACACTTTATTTTATAGGACATGTTAGCTATGTACATGTAAATTGTAACTGTTTTTGTTTTATTGCACTGTGTCAGAATGTGAGATGGGATTTTTTTTGTTTTATGGAAGAAACTAAATATTTTTCACTTAATCAATTTTGTAAATTTTAAGGAATTTGACTCCAAACACCACAAAAACAAAAACAGAAAAAGCCCCATGCTAACCTATTGTACAAGTTTTAATCATATGTGTATATATATTTATGTAGTGTTTGCCTTTCATATATATACATGTAAACATGTATTCATGAGTATATTTTATTTAGCTTTATTATGTAATGTTTATCAATCATAATTCAGGTATTCTACACCTTTTGGTTTACTTTTCTTAATCTGCTGTGGACTGCCAGAGTTAATTAAGGTCTATAATCACCATAGTTTTTGTCAGTTTCTTCTTGGACATTTCTGTAATTTATACTTTATGGATCTTGGCGTGATCATATTTGGATGCACATAGTTCTATCTTCTTTATGATCTTCAGCATAAATACCTCATTCATCTCTCTGATGAGTTCATTGTGAATTTAGCTTTGTGTACTAAAAATCAGAAGAACTTTATTCTTATTAGTGTTTTTAGTAAGTTTAACTTTCTGTGTCATTTTGCTTTAAATGGATCTCCTGTGGACAACAGACAGATGCTTTATCTAATTTTTTTTAAATTAGTTTTATTGTACCCACATGTTGGGTTTTTGTCTTATTTTGTGTTTGGTTTGAAGAAACCATAAAATATACATTCTTATACACGCACACAAAAGTCTATCCATCATTTAGTTTGAAACACCCTGAATAGCTCAATGTTTATTAATTTTTGAGTCCTTTTACACAATCCCTTTTACACAAGATCTATGTTTAAGGACTGGTGTTTTGACTTGAACTGAAATGTCAGAATGAGTGAATGGACAGCAGTAGAGTTTGGAAAATAATTGACAACTCAGGGGAGGTGAATTTGGGCAGGAGTCTTCTGGCTTCCGTAGGAGCACAAAACCAGGGTTGCTACATCGCTCAAGTGTGCGAACCAGTTGCCTCCACGCTTGGCACAGACTAATTGGACAGACACCCTTCTGGTCAATAAGAAATAAAGCACAGCCCACATCTTCGGTCACTTTGCCATTACTGCCGATCAATCTCAAGGCTGTTCCCATTTGGAATGAGATTTTAACTGCCCCATTTGCTTTTCCTACATCAATGTGAGGCTGCAAACAGCAAGCAGGGAATAATTCAAAGAGGCTTAACACTCATGGGAACATAGAGCACACAGGGCCTGGAGGAACACTCTATCCAAGCAGGGCTTCCCCTGCCTTCCCGGCTTCACTCAAGCTTCTCCTGGTCTCTGCCTCCTTCCCAAAATCACTCTTCAATTTGCTTTACGTTATGCTAGTCTTCTAAATATCCTTTGATAGTCATATTTCTGAATACTTTAAAACAACCTCTGAAAGAATGAGGTTGGATTCTCTGCATTTGTATTCCTGGATGAGGCAGGAGTAGATAGACTTAAAAAGAAAATTAAAAACCAGCCACAAGGGTTTGTTGGCCCACCTGTCCTGCCCACAGTAAAAAGAACTCCTCTTGAGAATCCAGAAGGGAATGGTGATAGGGTTGGGGTGGGGAAATACAGGTAGATTTGTTTGGAGAAAACAAAGGTTATATTTTTTAAAAAATGAGCAGGTATACTTAGAAGCCAATTTTTGAAGTGATACATTGTGCTGCTGAATATAAAAGGAAAACAACAATCGCAGCAAGATAAAAACCAAATGTTAGACTGGGGGAATTCTGTGCTAAATGAGTGCTGATCCGGTTACTGACTAGGCACTACAAGAAAGAAAATGCAGAGTCTTTGGTCTTTGAAACATTTTAAACAGGGGGGAAAAGGCAGACTATACCTTCAGGAAAGGGATCAAAAAGGGGGTGGGGGGCAGTGCTGACCCTATATCTCCTCTCTTCTTTCAGCACTAACTTGGAACGTGACAGGACATGGGTTCCATGCGCTCTGTTCACCAGCTTCCCTATTGTTTGAGGCTGGCGATTTCTTTACAACAGATCAAACTAATGACATTGTTCTTTGAAACAGTTTTGTGAATTAAACTTTGCATACTCTTGTACAAAACAACTACAATAATAAGCTAAAGCTGAAACAAAACTTGTAGAAAGGAAATTGGTGGAGGTGGGGGAAAACTGCAGTTGAAAAAAGACACATCGATTTATTCTTCATTCCACTTTTTGAATGGTTTCATTAGTGAAAGGTGGACTAGAAGATAGAATTGTCCTTTATTTGGAGAACCTGATTAGGGTTGTGAATTTCACTCTAAAACTACGAAATAAGTTCTGGAAAGAAATTGAGCAATATGGAGCTTGAGCATGATATACATATAGATCTGACAGAAACTAAACAGATTCATATCGAGGCAAATGAACATCTTTCCTAAGAACCAAAACAAAACAGCATTTGGTTTCCAATTTATTTTATACTTTGGGGTCCTGCAATCTTTATTGTTCCTCCCCAGATGGATTTCCAACTTTGCCAAGTAACTGTGAGGGCACTCGCTGCAGAGGCTTGGGCAGGAGAGGGGCACCCCAGAGCTCACCATGCTCATAGGGACAGTGGAACTGCTGATGGACCTGAATCTCACTGGTCAAAGGTCTCACTCTCTGACAGACTGACATTTTGATGCAAGAGATAAGAGAAATATGCCCCAGTCTTGTCTTCATATCCAAATTAAAAGGGAAAAAAAGCAAAACTTAAAAAAAAAAGAAAAAAGAAAAAGAATCGTGAGTTGACATTTGACAAAGATTCATGTCTGTGAGTAATGAGCAAGTGAGTTAAAACACTCACTCAGATTATCAGCCTCTTTAAGTTGAATGGCTCAATTTCATCCTAGCTATATTTTTCAGATGACATGATTATGGGTAATATAGTCTAATTCTGAATATGGATCTTTCCTAATATTCTGATATTCCAAATTTTCTTTAATGAGCATACCTAACACAAAAACCAAATCCAAATACACTTAAAATTTTTCCTTGCTCTAGAAAATGATCCAGATAAAGTGAAACAAGAGCATTTATAAGGTCCTCCAATTACACTAGAATAGTAGCAACATGAGGTTGGGGTGCCTGAGAACTGGCTTATAGAATCACATATAAAAGAAACAGAGTTTGGGTTTAATATAAATTCAATAGTAGTTGATATTTAGTGGTGTTTATCATGTGAATTACTGAAGGAGCTAATACAGAGCTGAGCATCAGTACCAAGGCGCCAGCAAACAGCATCAAGTCCACTGAAAGCAAGCAGAAGATGTCAGGCGCAGAACCCTTCAGGAAACCAGGACATGTATCTAGAAAAGAGTTTGCAGAGAAAAAATGTTCATGGGTGTGGTGGAGAGGCTGGTCTTCCACGCCATAGTTCAGGGATGAAGGAGTCCAGGGTGAAGCAGATGGTGTGGAGTTGAGGAGGCAGAGAATCTGTGCGCTCATTGCCAGGGTCTTGCAGTGACTTCTGCTTCGTTCTCACCTTTGAGCATGCGTAAACTGTTTCCCTATTTTTCTACTTGTAAAGATCTGGATTTTTTTCTAAAACCAAATCCTTTCAGACAGGAGAGTTTTTTTTTTAATAATTTTTTTAAGTTTGGCTTTTACTAAAAAAATTTAAAAACTGCACAGAGTAAAAGTCTTCATTAGCTCCAAGTTTTTTGTCAACAAATCTATAATTATTGGAAATAATACCCAGTCAATGACTTCAAAGAGTAAAGTGCTTTCCATAAACAATCTTTTTGAACTTAGCAACAATACTGTATTGTGCAAATTCTTTGCTTTCTGTCCTACATGTTGTGGTCAGATGTCTTACTGTGGTTCTGACATCTTCCTCTATTTTGGAGTTTTATTTTAGATGGTCCATTTCAAGCTCCAGCAAACTCTTTATGGAAAAGGAGGCAAGGGGTGGGGTGGGGTGGGTGGAGATCCTCACATTGGTAAATCAGGAAATGTCCAGCTTTTCAAATCATGTAAGTTAATTATGCAGGAAGTGTGACTGGAACCAGGTCCTCATTCCAGCTCTATTTCTACACCACCATGCTGCCCATCAGACTCCTGATTCCTTCCTTCTCCTGCCCAGGACTATTGCTAGGAACCAGCACAGGACACAGTGAACATGTGGTAGGTCTGCAGCAATGCCCACTTAATAAATCCATTTCTCAGTGTTCTAAGTAATCTTTCACCATGTTCTTGATTGTCTTCTTGACAATCTCACTTTAGCTGGAATCTCCAGGGTAGGAGCAAAGTTGAACAAGATAAGTCCAAAATATAGGTTAATTATGCTTCTGAACTCAGAATAAAAGAAAGTCTCAAATACTGTTTATGGAACTTTTGATATACTGTGCAAAGGTTGAAAGCTTTCAGAATTTCTATTTAGGCTTCTTCTTTTATAATTTTTTAAAAATCTCAATGTATTTGTTGTTCATGTCTTTTCATCAGAAAGTAAAAAAAAAGGTCTATAAATGTGGGCAAAATTTCTGTGCTTGCCTCAAACACATATGTACACAACTTTAGAGAGATGCTGAGAAACCATGCTACCTGGAGAGCATTAGGCAATCTATTTAATCAGTTGAAAACTTTAGGAAATATAGCACCACCAAAGTATTTACTAAATGTAGGTCAGTGGTTCTTAAACCCAGAGGTATGGGGTCCATATGCACCTCCAGGTTGCCTTACTTGGGTACTTCTATTTGAGAAATCAATAAGAACTACTACTTGCCTAGATTCTCTAAATCCCCACACTAAGATCTTAGACTCTTTTCTAGTGCTTTAACTAGCAATGATCTGACAGAGAAAGCTTAAAACAAAAATTCAGGGAAGACAGAGGCCAGAAAAGATGGCCCCTTCTTCCCAGAACACACCATTAGCCCACCCCATCTGATCGCCCAGGAAAACAAGCTAGCAACTGCCAACTGCATTTCACACTGATCCTCATTCTCTGGTTAGAGGTTACATTTCTGGTAGGGCACAGGCTGTTTCCAAGGGTGCAGAATGAAACACAGAAAGCCCATCAATCATTCATCAGTTACAATTACCATTTGCATCCATTTATCTAATCACAGCCTACAGGAACCACCACCCATGAACAGTTCAAAATCAGTCTAACACAGAAGCAAGAAAGGGATTCTAATTCTCTAACATTGCCTGATACACACGGCTTCCCCCGCTCATGTTGCATGTAAATGAACTGCACGTGCTCTGTCCCTGTCATATCACACACATATATGGGGTAAAAGAGGGTAGAATTATTCTGTTGCAGTGAGAATAGATGGATAATCACATGCCATACTTCTTTAAACCATCAAAGACATAAATCCTTTGAGTTGCTAATTCCTGGGACTGGTTTGAAGTGCATTCTCTCTTTTGGCTTATAAAACCATGTAAGGTGTAGGATTTTGCAAAGCTGTCATGACTTCCATTCCTCTTCCTTCCTGCTCTTGCAAACATATGTCCACAATCACTGTCCTGTTTCTTTGTGTTGCTTTTTTCCCTACCAGGCTTCATCTCAGCAGGTTTACATCAGGTACTTTTCACGATGACAGTTAGCTCGGAACATTGACTTTTCCATGGCACCTTTTGGGGATCATTACAAACAAAATTAAAAGCCCTGAGGACAGTCTTTCACCTGAAGTGAATGACTTCCTTTTCCCTCTGCTCATGCCTCCTTTCCATATTAGTGCACACACACGTGTGCAAGGGAGTGTGCACACGTGTGTGCTCAGAATCATACCTCACCAACCAGACATGACTGAACTGGTTTCTGTTCATGTCTTGTTATATCATTAATATGCTTATACACTTTTCACTCCAGATAACATAGTTCAAGGATCTTAAATTCTTTAAATGTCTGTATTCCACTCTTTAATCTGAAAATGATAAAAGGGATTTCACTGTGTTCTTATGAGGAATATATAGTGCCTAGGATTGTTCAAGGCATTTATCGTGCAGCCAATAAAGGTTAGTGTTTTTTCCTTTTCCTCTTTTGCATGTGCCAAAAAAGAGACTGTCAGATTTTTATCTGAATGTTTGTGTATAAACAATTTACTATAGTTTGGAAAATGTTAAATAATATAACATGCAGATGGTAGCAAAATTATTTTGTTGCTTAATGATAAAATGTATCAAGGTCTAATCTGCACCCTTCACTGCCATCAGGTGCAAAGACCTGCAGAAACAAACAGAACACCTCTAGTTAATTGTTCACAGCACTTTGCCATCACTATCTCATTTAATTTTCATAACAACAGAAACAGAGGAAGAAGAGCTATTAGCATTCCCATTTAAAAAACAAGAACCATAGTAACTGTCTTTGCACATTTGATCTTACTAGGAAAGTACAATGATCCTGACTCATTCACATCACAAATATTTGAGTACCTGCTTTTCTGGCAGGCATTGTTCTAGGTCCTGAGGAAAAATCAGTAAACAAAATAGATGAAAAGAAACACTGTCCCTCGTGAAGATAATGTTCTGGCAGGGGGAGACAGAGAGAAACAGCAGAGAGAACAAGTAAATAATGAACCTAATATTCAGTGCAAGATAATCTATTCAAGGTTAACCAGAAACTCAAATACTAAACCCTGTGAAGAGTATCAAATTGACTTTTGAAACAAATGGGCTCTCCAGTTAAACAATTTAACATAGAGTAAAATAGAAAACAAAACTTCATTGCCTTAGGAGTTTAACTAATAGATTCTTAAGTATTTTAAAATAACATTTTGCAGAAATACAGTGATTTTTTAATGCAGCAACAAAATCTTACTGTATGTACACAGCTAATTCTACACACGTATACTTCTTAATTCCCTTGTGGCTATTATAATTGAAGTGCACCTACGAAATGGAGCCAGCATTCCTTAGTCTATCTGTAGGTGGTACTACAGGTCCAACAATGATCCTGGGCTCCTAAGTCTTGCTATCATTGTCTTGCTCAGCTAAAAATCACACCAGACTCCACAAAAAAAAATTCATTCTAAAAGCAGCAATCTCTTTGCAATGGGAACTTTCTTATACAATTGCAGGACAACTCTAATTTGTAATTTAATTACAGCTTTCCTTTAGAACGTATTAGGTTCCATGTAAGCTGAACAGATAAAATAATTCTATTTATGCTGTGCTTGTCTATTTTAGTTTGTTGGCAAATATAGTATAAAATTATTCCTGAGTGGAAAAATGTTTCATTAATAAAATGATATGTAATAAATCATCCCTGTGGCCTCCTGGTCTGCCTCAACCAAAGGAATGCCTTTTTGTGCCACTTAAATTCCACTTCCTAAGCCAGGAAGTGTTCTTCAGGGAGGCAGGTTTCATGTCTGCTGAGGAAAAGGATAAAGGAACCAAAACAGAGGCCCTGTGCAGGGACAGACCACCATGCCTAGCAGGGTGGGCCTGTCCTCTTGAGCCAGAGCTCACAACTGCTGTAGGTCAGCTTAAGTATTTAAGAAAGAGAAGGGTCAGGGCATCTGGCCCTGAAGTCCAAACTTTTATTTTATTTCATACTGACTGACTAATGGATTAGCCTTTTTACAGGGACCACTAACGGCAAATGTCAAGGAACCATAGAAGGAAGAAAAAATGGTTCTAACTATGACATAGCAACAGACTAACTTTTCCCATATGCTTGAAAAAAATTTTTTTTTTCTGGAAAAGATACAAGACCATAAAATAAACTGCAGTAGATCAGACATTCGATAACATGACCATCGGATTGGCACTCTTCATGGGGAAGAGGGGCAGCTAATCATCGCAGCCACTGGGAAGTCCAAAGGCAGTTTCTCAATGAAGAAAATTTTTTCCTGGACTGCTGAAAAACACATTTCCGCTGGAGTCCCTGCCCTCATGGCTAGTTTTGCTCTGTGCAGAAGGAGATGATTTGCTGACCTCTGGCCACTGATGGCCACCCAGGGCACGGGAGATGGTTAATCAATGCCTGCTCTTTGTCTGAGTCAGTTACGTGAAGACACTGACAGGGAAGAGAGGAGATGTTCTCTTTCTAAATCTCCTTAGAGTGCACTGCTTCAAGTAGCCACTCATCCCTACTGTCCATACGGCCTGCTGAACTGCAGTGACAGAAATCAAGAGCATGGCACAATGGGCTCTCAAAAGTCCTGGCAAGTAACAGCCTCAATCAGAAAACCAACCAACTGTCAAAGCAATGCCTCACTCTTCTTCCCTGTATCTCAGGTTCGGGTGCAGAGCTGAAAAGTTTGCCTCAAAGAAATTCCCCAATTTACTATAAGGTCAGTGTTTCATTTAACAAAACAATTTTAATAACTGTAATTTGATAATGGCCAAATTTTAATTGAAAAAATTCAAATGATCACTTTTCAGTGATTCCCTGATCAACATAATGTTCCATGCATTCCCAGCAAGCAGCTACTAAAGAGGAAGCTATACAAAAACCCTGCCCTCTGCCATCCAGCTTAAAAAAATCATCCTAAAAGCTATCTGAACAAATAAACCTACATTTTAATCATATCCATTATAATTTTCCTCAATTTGTGCTCCTGAGGAGTCTGTTAATCCATGTTGTAACACAATTTTAAGAATTAAAAAATCTATCTAGAGAATATATAAAATTATATAGACAAAAATTACACCCATAATCTGGACATGGAAAGGGAAAGTAAGGCGTGGACTACAGTAGGAATTCCAGTCTGCAAGTTTAAAAAGATCACTCTTCCCAAGACAGCACAGTAGTGAAGTTTCTGGGACAAACATGATTTAAAAGGAAAAACAAACAAACAAACAAACAAAATACCACAGGACTGGGATTGGATAGGTGGAGGAGGAAATTATGGATTTTGGGAGGGGAGGTGTTAAGCCAGAAAACAACCATCTGTCCTCTGAAATGCAAATCTCTTGATGGCATATAATCTATTTTAAGTTGTTTCCCAGAAAACAAGTGAATACACTTAATGACGCTGGGTGGAAACAACTGCAGTCACAGGCAGTCCCAGGAAGACACACGTCACACACCCACTCCTTGGCAAACGGCAATTCAATGGGGGATGTGTACTTATGTTTACATTGACTTATATTTGCCAGGACTGTCAGTCCATCGGGGACACTGATCATCTGGCTGTCATGGCCCAAAGGAGGCTTCAGGGGACCTGCTGTCCTGTGAGAGAGCAGCAGGTAGGCCTCTTTAACCACCTCAGTGCACTGGCATGAACAGATGTTCCCCTTCTACAGAACTGGCCATCTTCAGTTCTATCATCCAAAATGGTGCTTTGCCAGACTCTGAGATTCCACTGCTGTTCGGATCACAAACAAAGTGTAAGGTCTGGGGTCGTTAGCACTTCTACAAGGACTTGTATGTTTTTTTCAAGGGCCCATTTGAGAATTCTGAGGGAATGACTTGCTTCTGAAGAATGAAGTGAAGACATTATTAAAGAATCCCATGAGAGGAAAAAGTGGACTGGTTCCAGTCTGGTGGCCCATCTCATCTGCCAGTGCGCCCACTTTACCTCTGTCCAGTGCCAACAGATCCATGAACAAGCAGAAAGCTTTCACTGGAGTGCTTCTCAGCCTTGGCTACACAGCAAGCATCTAGGAGATTAGAAAAGAACCCACCATTGAGTCTACACCAGAGGTCAATGACATCGATCCTCTGCATGTGACATGAAGGCACCAGTTCTTTTTATATACCCCAGGTAATTGCAGCATGCAGAGAGGGCTGAGAACCAAGCTCTCTTGCCTGCAATTGCTTAAAAAATACGTTAAGAGGTCTCAAGGAAGGCAGTAGGACAAAACCCCTCACCCGTGGGCTTATTAGAAGGTCATCAGGCAACTAATTCTCTGCAAAATTCTCTTCAAGCACATCAGTCTCTCCACAGCAGATCTCTGGTTTCTGAAATCCTACTAAAGGTTTTCATTTTGTTCTGTTCTGTTCTGTTTTTCATCTGCCTTAGATAGAAGGTGGTATATGAATTTTAAGTATCTGGGCTTTGGAGTCAGGTGGCCAGAAAAAAATCTGACATTTACTGCTCATAGGCTTTGTGACCTTGTGCAACAAAGTTAGTATTTCTTTCTCTCAGTTGCCCCCTCCTGTAAAGCAGTACTTAAAACAATTCACAGAAAGCACTCAGAAGAGGCTCTGACATAAAGTAGCACTCAGTATTCACTTCATATTTATTAACCATTATTTCTTGCAGAAAATATAAGGTAAAGGTCATAAGTAGAACTGACATGGCTACACAGCAGTATGAAGTTATTTTGGAAATGGTGGTAAGTCCCAGTGACAGCATTTGTATTATACTCACTTTAAACCATGCAGTTATTTACCTTTATGCTTCAAGGTTCTAGCTATTTTGGTTGAGCAAAGGATTCTGCAAATTAAGAAAATGTTTAAAATTATTTGTGATGACTTAACTAATTTATTTTTATTCTGCAGATTGAAAACAGCCTCAGGAGTAGCAGGGCAATGGAGTCTTGGTATGAAGTCCTCTGGTAATGTTAAGTAGGTGGGTGCCCACTGTATATGTGGGTAAAGTTACTTGGCCAAGCTTTTGGCTTTTAAATTGTTTACAAAGCATTTTTGTTTGGTACTTAGGAAATTTTGCTGACAGTGATAATGAAGCTGATAAGACTTTCTTAGTCATAAACTTGAACTAAAATAAAACCACCAAAAACCACTGACAGACCTTGACTAGCACTGTAATAAACAGGCCTTGAATCTTCAGAACTTCACAAGGTTTTAATATTTAGGGATAAAGTTTATATTCAGTTCTGGTGAAAATATCCTACTTCAGCTGATCTGATTATGATTCAGCATCATCTCAAAGAAGAGAGAAGTATAATTTATTATTGTTATTACATTGGCTGGTGACTGGAAACATATTACCAATGTACAAATTAGAGCCTCTAATTCCAAAATAATTATCAGCCAATTTCAGAGTTGTTAACAGGCTTAGAATTATGAATATATTAGTTGATTCACCCTTACAAATCAAGTTTTGATTAGATAATACTACATATGAATATTTCTTAAATTCAAATTTCTTAAAAGCCTTTTCAGAATAAAAGTTTTGATAAATATTTTTAATAATATATGCAGAGTTAGGGAGAGAGAATAAATGATTGATGGTTTTCCTTTATAAACCTTATTGAAGGTCCTGATTTGGTTGATCTCCAACTGTTTTGGTCCAGATTTAGAAATTCTAGTTTTGATGATGGCTCATGGGCATTGATTAGAAAAACATCTCACAGGGCAATTAAGCATCAAGTTATTCACTTAGAAATGTAGTAATGGATGGAGTGTTTCATACTAAAAGTTCTTGAAGATTCTGATTTTCCATTTATTGTAGGATTAGTGCTGTTATGGTCTGGATATGTGATATCTCCCAAAAGTTAATGTGTGAGACAATGCAAGAAAGTTCCAAGGTGAAATTATTAGATTATGAGAGCATTAACCTAATCAGTGAGGAAAATCCACTGGTATGGATTAACAGGTGGTAACTGCAGGTGGGTAGGGGGTGGCTGGAGGAAGTAGGTCACCGGGGATGTGCCTTTGGGGTTTATATTTTGGTCCAGGTGAAGGAGTTCTCTCTGCTTCCTGGTTGCTAGAAGCTGAGCAACTTTCCTCTTCTACACTCCTTCACCATGATGTTTTGCTTCAGGCCCAGAGTTATGTGGTCAGCTGACCATGGGCCGATCCTTTCACACCTTGAGCCAAAATAAACCTTTCCTCCTCTAAGTTGTTCTGGTCAGGTCTTTTGGTCATAACATCTAAAAGCTAACTTTGAGTGTTTATTCAGATAACTGAAATGAGGCTTTAGCTTCCTAAATGGTCTGGATTTAAAAAAGAAAAAAAAAATTCTATTTACTATGTCTCTAACCTATACAAACCATCTTTGTTTAAACACAAAAGTAACCATTTACTTCTGTTTGAAATGTTTCCCTTTTCCTCTCATACCTGGTCTTGGATAAGGGATCCCACCCACAGCCCCAGCCTACACTCCTCTTTCCACCACCTCTATGTCAGCTGTAAAAGGCTTTATCCTGACCTGTCCTGACAAACTCTCCAAAGAGTGCCACTGGGCCTCAAATGTGCTTGTTTCTATTGCGACTCCAAGATTCCTCTTAAAGACTGTAATTGTGATGTATCCTTGCTTCCCAAAAGAAAAACTGAGCTTACCCATCATGAGTCTTTGGAACCAAAGGAAATATTCAATTAAAGGGATATATACATTTACACATAAATTACACATTATTGAAATCCTGTGTGAACAACTATTTGTTTTTCCACACCCAAAAGCAAGAAAATCTACCTGACTTGATCCTATTCATAACCCAAAGGCAAAACAGAAATTACTGCAATAACAGAAACTCACAGAAATACATGGGCATCATAACAGACTGTGAGTAGATTCAATATTTTTCCATGTCCAGAATAGCAGGTTCATATTCCTGCCCTTCTTGTTTGATAGGCCTTGGCTATTCTTTTGATTACTTTTGTCCTCAGGCAGGGCTGCCAAGTCCTTTTCTATGCTTCACCCTGTCCAAAGTTCAGGTCTCCTGGGTTCCAGCGCTTGCTCTGTGGCCAAGCTCTCCTTCACTACCTGGGCTTTGAAATGAAATACTGCCATGAAAGAAAGCCACCCTAGCAATCAGGATGTGCAGGGCAAACAGCATTTCCTTTCCCTCTCTCACCTTCAAAAAACCAGAGAAAATGCTGCTTCGAGTCTTATAGTCCTTTGGTTGCTAGTTTGCTACTGCTTGTGCTATCTCTGCCTCCTCCCCCTGGCCCCTTTCCCTTTATTTATTCATTTATGTAACCATAGAATTTGTTTTTAAGTATGCAAGGACATAGAATACCAGGATTTCAGTGTTTGTGGTTCCCATAATGAAAATTAAAAGATCTAATGAGAGCTGGAAATAACTGAGCAATAATTCCTCATAAGTAATCTAAATGTACCCTGAAGTCTACCATTGAGTATATGGACTATTAGTATTTACCCTGCTGTGCCACACACTATCAGAGAAGTTGGTTGAATTTTTTGTATATATTATCGGCAAAATGTTGGCAAGTTTCTAACTTTTAAGTTTCTGCCAATCTCTGCCAGTCTCTGCAAAGCCCTTTCTAACAGTGTAATCAGAACCACTTTCCATTCCCTCAGGGCTCCACCTATGATAAACTTACTATCCACTTTTCCAACTCAATATATAAAATATGTACTTCAGCTGGAATTTCCTGTTTTGTGATCTAAGTTACTTTAAAAACTATTTTAAAAGGCAAGATTCTGAAATTTGTTCTACTCCAAGGTACAAGGCACAGAGTGAGGTATCACGAATCCTTCTGAATGCCATAACAAGGAGATTGTTCAGCACCATTCCAGCATACTCCCCACTCAGGAGCCTCAAGCATATTTAAATGAATTAATTTATTTTCTGCAATTTGCTCTTTAAGAGCTTAAGTGGCCATTTGCTGCTGCTTATTTCAGGATTCTATGCCTTGTTATCTGAGTCACCAAATTATAGCTTGAGTACTCCAGGTGTATTTGTGCTCCCAGAGTATTTTAAATTACCCATTAGGAAATTCAATTTCCTATTTATAAGACTCAGAAGTGATTGTCTACTGTTAACTTATTCTTAATTAAGGGTACAGGACTGAACTCACAGCTGAACTTTTGGTACATGTATTCATTGGCTTCGTGAGAGTTGATATTTTAGGGTGCCATCAGTAGTGGAATCCCAAATAGTCACTTAGGATTGGACACTCTTGGATTCTCTTGGCATTGACATTTGGGCATCCCTGAGAGTATTTCTAATGAGATCTACTACCTGTACTCTGCACTAAGCACTATCCGTGGATCTCAATCCTCTCCTCAGTCCATGACATGGATATTAGTTTCTCTTTCATCATTTCAATTTCAGAGATGTGAAAATGTAGGCTTTGAGAAGTAAATCACCAGGTCACATACCTATTAAGTAGCAGAACAAGTATTTAAACTCAGGTCCCACTTCTTTCCAAGTTTTACGCAGATTCATTCATGTCCAAGGCTTGTGATTGTGTTTTAGCAGGTATAAATATGATTAGGAAATAATTTCCACTTTTAAGGAATTATGATTCAGTTAGGAAAAGGGTGCTAAGGCAATTATACAAAATATAACAACTCAAGGCTACAAGTTCCTTAGAGATACTCAAGACATACTTTGAAAATTCAGAGAAATCAAAATTCACATCTGGCTGGAGATAAAGGGGAAATCATCAAGATGCAACTATTGCTTCCCAGAGGCCTAGAAAATAAGGGGAGGGGGGTGATCAGAACACAGAAGTTGTAGATTTTGGGACATCAGATAAATGGCCCATTCCAGGGCACTGCTCTTGAAGTATGAATGACTGAAATAATGAATCTAAGAATATAAAATTTGGGGTTTGTTATATATTGGACCTCAGAGCCTATAACCTGCTGGTGGGCTCCAACTATATGAACCATTCCTGAATTTAAGGAAAAACACTTTGGACACAATAGAACCGTGTCTCCATGATGAAAGGGTGTTTTTAAGACTTTTATTTTGAAGGATGTTTTGAAGACTTAAAGGGTATTTTTTAAGACTTTTGTTTTGAAGATGTCAAAGGATATCTCAATTCCTCATATTGAGAGACACAAAGGAAATCTCCAATGGTACATGTTACCATCTTAGATTCATGTCAGGTACTGCCTCTGATTCCATTTTATGTTCTACCATTTCTAGATCCTCTACATTTCAGTCTCCCAGTCATGCCACTGGACCCTTTCCATCTCCATGTCCTGTTCTGCCATGAGGCCCACTCTTCCTGTGTCTTCCTGGGAGAAAGCAGATTAGGCTTTCATTCTGAATGAGGCAGTTCAAACATGAAGGTCATAAGGCCAAGTCATAAGTGAATCCCTCTTTCCTGATGGTCTAATGTTAGTGTTTGCCATCTGACTCAATTCCATTAGAAAGCTTCTGGCTTTTAACCTTAGGAAAAGTGGTCCAGAGCCTGTGTGGTCAATCTAGCATAGGCATCTGAGGAGTTTCTTCATTCAGGAAATATTTGCTCAATGCTTATCCTGATCAGGAGCCACTCTCATTGTTGATGACTCAGAAGAGAACCAGACAGGCAATGTTGCTGCTCCTGTGAAGTTTAACTTTTAGTGAGTGCAAGACAGACAATGGTTTCACAAGATGACTTCAAACACAATTGACTGCAATGAAGAAGATAAAAGAGGGTGATGTGTTGGGAGGGGAGGGCACTGTGCTAATTTTGACCTGGTTTTAGAAACCCAGGAACCAATATCTAAGCTGACACTAAAATGTTACAGTGTGCAAGACCCACTAGCAGAGAGGAGGACTATGATTTGAGGCAGAGGAAATAGTAAGTATAAAGGCTTATTGCAGGAACTAAAAGTCATTGGGACTAGAGTTGAGTGAGTGAGAGAAGACTGGCCTCCAGGCTGGAGACACAGCAGGAGGGGGGCTTTTGTTCTAAATATGAAGGGGTTCTGAACTGGGGAGTGGCAGAGACTTACTTTGGAGTTAAAAAGATTGGGTTGCTTTATGGAGAATCATTAAACAATGTTATCCATTAGGAAGACTCTATAGGATTCCAAGAGAGATAAGAGGATGGCCTGGACTGGGCTCACACTAGGATCATGACCCAGGAGATGGGAGAAAGAGAGGATGAGTCCAAGTCTTTTGGTTTGAGCAACTTGTAGATGATTCTTTCTTTGTCACCTACACAGGAAAAGGGGAGGCAGAGAGAAAACCAGGTGGAACAAAAATCAGTGTTTGTTCAGTGGTCATTTAGGTTAGCCAAGATTTAGACATTCATCCAACGAAGATTTGCTCAATGACAACTCTGCACCTACCCTTCTAAGCAGCAGGGATAAGAACAAATGAAGGAGATGGAATTTCACAGTGGTACTGATTATATTCCAGGAATCTTGGTGCAAATGAAGAACGACAGATGGAGAAGTCAGGGGTGGAAGTAAATGTTTAGGGAACAGTGGCATCTAGATGTCCTCAAGTGATGGTCATGATAATATCATTTAGACACAGCTTAGAGATGAAGAGAGGAACCCAGAACAGACCAAGCAAAAACAGGTATTTTCTTAATGAGAAATGATGTAGGTAAAATATACTTATTGACTTCTAGGTAACAAACTTGCCTTAAATTCATCTTTAATTTGCTTGGTAACATTGATTAACATGGCAAGTGATCCCACCCGCCCCCTGAGTTTCTAGATTTTTAAACATACGTGTAATGAATTTACTAATGTATTATTCATTCCTCCCATTTTGGAAATTTATTCAGGGGTACAATGAATGAGAAAGCACAGCTAGCTATAAAATTTGAACTATGGAACTCTAAATAACTGTGATCACCATAACAGTAATGTGACTGAATTAATGAGTCACCCACAAATGAGGAGTGTGCACCTTCCATTGCCCCACGTGACTCCACAGGCTTCTTTTCAATCCAAAGAAGAATGCTGAGTTGCCAGTGAGAAGCATTAGGAGTGAAATTTCATCTGTTTTAATAAACTAAAAATTCAAAATCATGAGTACTTATACTTTCAGATTATTTGGGGCCTAATGTCCAGCTGATTGAAACAGGCTATGGCACTTAAGAACTGCTACTGTGGCCACCCCTGCCCAAATCAGTGGTCCCAATTCCACTCTACCCACTATTTCCTATCTGCTAAAGAGGAATTGGGAATTGAATTAGTCCTTGTTGTGGTTCAATTTCATAAGGTTTTCTTTACTAAGAAGGTAAGTGCTTTAAATTCACCAAATTTTAATTTTTGCCCAGTCCCATAGTCCTGGATACTATGATCCTTGTTATGGTTTAGATGTGAGGTATCCCTGACAGGCTCACATGTGAGACGATGTAAGAAAGTTCAGAGGAGAATGATTGGGTTCTAGCAGTCTTAAACCAAACATCGAAATAGTCCCCTGACAGGGATTAACCGAAGTGGTAGGGGTGGCTGGAGGAGGTGGGAACTGGGTGTATTGGCTCTGGAGTATATATTTGTATCTGGCCAGTGGAGTCTCTTTCTGCTTCCTGATCATCATGTGTTATGGCTGGTGGAGGTGTCCCCCAAAAGCTCACATGTAAGACAATGTAGGAAGTTTCAGAGGAGAAATGATTGGGTTTTAAGAGTCTTAACACAATCAGTGAATTAATCTCTGATGGGATTAACTGAAGTGGTAGGGTGTGACTGGAGGATATTGGAATTGGGATGTGGCTTTGGGGTATATATTTTGTATCTGGAGAGTGGAGTCTCTCTCTCTACTTCCTGATGATGCAAGCTGCTTCCCTCTGTCATGCTCTTCCACCATGATGTTCTGCTTCATCTTGAGCCATGAGGAATGGAGCAAGCCTTCTATGGACTAAGACTTCTGAAAACATGAGCCCTTGAATAAACCTTTCCTCCCTATAATTGTGTTGGTCAGATCATTTAGTCACAGTAGGGAAAAAGCTGACTAAAACATCATGTGAGCTCTTTTCCTCTGCCACACTCTTCTGCCTTGAGCCCCAAGGAATGGAGTCTGCTCTCTATAGATTGAGACCTGTGAAACAGTGAGGCTCCAAATAAACTCTTCCTCCTCTATGGTTGTTCTGGTTGGGTCCTTTAGTCAGAGCAGTGAAAGAGCTGACTAAAACAGTCCTCTTACTGGTAAAGACCTGGCACTTGTGCATCTTCTATGAACATCTTCACAGTCAACCCTGGCTCACAGTCACACCTGACTCACAGTCACACCTGGTTCACAGTAATCACACCTGACTCACAGTCATCACACCTGGCTCATGATCACACCTAGCTCACTGTCACACCTGACTCACAGTTGCATCTGGCTCACAGTCACCCCTGGCTCACAGTCACACTTGGCTCAGAGTCATCACCCCTAGCTCACAGTCACACTTGTCTCAGAGTCATCACACCTGGCTCACAGTCACACCTAGCTCATGGTAATACCCAGATCACGGTCATACCTGGCTCAGAGTCACACAGACTCACAGTCATCACACCTGGCTCACAGTTATCACACCTGGCTCACAGTCAACCCTGACTCACAGTCACACCTGGCTCACAGTCATCACACCTGGCTCAGTTGTCACACCTGGCTCACAGTCACCCCTGACTCACAGTCACACCTGGCTCACAGTCATCACACCTGGCTCAAGTCATCACACCTGGCTCACAGTCACCCCTGGCTCACAGTCACACCTGACTCACAGTCATTACACCTGGCTCAGTCTTCACACCTGGTTCATAGTCACACCTAGCTTGCAGTCAACCCTGGCAGAGTCACACCTGGCCCACAGTCATACCTGGCTCACAGTCATTACACATGGCTCAGTCATCACACCTGGATCACAGTCACACCTGGCTCACAGTCATTACACTTGGCTCAGTCATCACACCTGGCTCACAGTCACACCTGGATCAGTCATACCTAGCTCACAGTAACCCCTGGCTCAGAGTCATACCAGGCTCACAGTCACACCTGGCTCACAGTCATCACACCGGGTTCACATCACATCTGGCTCACAGTCACACCTGGCTCACAGTCACACCTAGCTCACAGTCACCCCTGGATCACAGTCACACCTGGATCACAGTCACACCTGGATCACAGTCATCACACCAGGCTCACCTCACACCTGGCTCATAGTCACACCTGGCTCACAGTCACACCTGGCTCATAGTCATCACACCGGGCTCACATCACACCTGGCTCACAGTCACACCTGGCTCATAGTCACACCTCACTTACAGTAACACCTAGCTCACGGTCACACCTGGCTCACAGTTGTAACACTTGGCTCACGGTCACACCAGGCTCACAGTCACACCTGGATCACAGTTGTCATATCTGGCTCACAGTCATCATACCTGGCTCACAGTTTTCACACCTGGTTCACAGTCACACCTGGCTCACAATCACACCTGGCTCTCGGTCACACCTGGCTTAGAGTCACACCTGGCTCACAGTCACACCTAGCTTACGGTCAAAACTGGCTCACAGTCACACCTGGATCACAGTTGTCATACCTGGCTCACAGTCATCACACCTGGCTCACAGTTGTCACACCTGGCTCACAGTCACACCTGGCTCACAATCACACCTGGCTCTCGGTCACACCTGGCTTAGAGTCACACCTGGCTCACAGTCACACCTAGCTCACGGTCACACCTGACTCACAGTCGTAACACTTAGCTCACAGTCACACCTGGCTCACGGTCACACCTGGCTCACAGTCGTCACCCCTGGCTCATAGTCACACCTGACTGACAGTCATCACACCTGGCTGACAGTCACACATGGATCACAGTCATCACCTGGCTCACAGTCATACCTGGCTCACAGTCACACCTAGCTCAACAGTGCTCATTTCATTCCTGCTCTCCCATTTCTAGGTAGACCTGCACATACCTCTCTCTAGCTTACCCACCTGGATTCCCTCTTCCAGTCTCCCCATGCATGTTGCATCCACACTTCAGCGGCTTCTCCCCATGTCTTCCATCCCTCCCTGGGTCTCTGGAGTTGCTTGATTCCTTCTGGTCTTTCAAGGTAAACAGACTTTCTTTGATCTTGGTCATAGGGACTTCCTGGATAAGGAAACCTCCTTAATCTATATATCTTCCTGCATTTCAAAGAAATAAACTTCTTTGAAAAAGCTTAATAAATGTGCAGGCACCCTCTAACCACCTTAAAGAATAGATAGCTGGTTTCTGTCCCTATAATGCTTTTTACTTGTCTGCATTTTCAACACTGACAAAACTAATTCCTGTAGTAAAATCCAACCATTTGAATCTCTTTCACTTCTCAACAAACTCATGAATCCTCTTTGAGTGGCAGCCTCTTCCATGGAGAACCTGTACAATCCTTTCCTCCTTCTGCCTAGCACACTACTGTCTCTCTACCCATTTTTGCTGGTTCTACAATTTCTTACCCAGCTGTAAATATGGCAGTTTCCCAACACTAAGTACCCACATTCTCAGTGACTTGCTCCTCCAATTGATAGTGCTTCAGAAATGTGCAAGGTCTCAATATAGAAATGATGGAAGGAGCCACTCTGATAAGAAATCTTACTATTAATCAATGTCTATTAAGCATTTAGCAAAAGGACTCTAAATAGGACAGGAGCAAAACCTAAAGGACCCACAAACTAAGTACACAGACACTAGTTAAGTAGATTAAAATAAACACACACAATAATTGGAACAAACATAAGCCCACGTTTTACACTTATATAATACTGTTAAGAATGTCCTATAGGAAACAATAGAGTAAGCAGAACTGAGATTTGCTCTTTACTTTCTTTATCCAAAGCAAATATTATAAGATTCATGAATAAAAGGTACACTAATGAGAGAACCAATTTCATTAGGTTTTGTTTTTATAATGATACTTGCCCTCAAATTAGAGGGTTTTTTGTGTTTGTTTGCTTATCATTTTCTACATCTAAAGGGGTATCCAAATGAAATGCTTAGACATTGACTCATGTTCACAGAAGTGAGGGAGAAAAAGGCATTTCCAGAAGCAGAGGACTCATTTGAAACTCCAAATATCTCCAAGGAGTTGAAGATTTCCAGATTACTCCAGTTCCACTTCCTTTTGACACACACACACACACACACACACACACACACACACACATGCCCCAAAACTCTTCTGTGTTCACATTCTCAGTTACATCACTTTAAATCATATTAATTTCTGGCAGGGTTTATATCGACCCTTAAAATTCAACCTATCCTTTATTATTTTAATTGCCTTAAAGACTTAGATTTTGTACATAAAAACAGAACTCTTGCTTCATTTTCCATTGCCATAGTGCAAGCGATTCTGTCCTCTTAGAGAATTCATATGGGTAAAATTCACTTGCTTATTTAAAAGTATTGCTAATGACATAAAATATGATGAGGCTCTTCTAGACAATAGGAAGAGACACAGTTGACAAGCACTAAGTCCTGCAGGCAGATCCACTGTAGTAAAGGGAATAAGAAATATGCATAAGGAACGGCACTGGCTGGTATCAGGGGCACTTCAGGGTTTCAGAGGAAAGAGAACTTGTATTTAGTTAGGGGAATTTCATGAACAGGGTGATCTGCAGTGGCTCTTGAAGCTGGGGAAATACTATAGGGAACAAACAGGTGGTGGGGATGACACGGGGAGAGGCCGAGTATCATGGAGGAAATGGCATGGATGCCTCTTCTTTGGCTCTCAGGAGGACAGACTAAAATAACACATTCTACATTGAGCATAAAGACGAAGACTACTGTAACAGGTGGAAAGTACTTTTGTGCTTAGTACAAAGTCACTCATCTTAAAGATAAAAAGCTAGATAGTACAGTCGGGGAGAACTGCAGCTGTACATGCAGCAGGACTGCAGGAGCAGCCAGTCAGGAGGAGGGGGCTGCTGGGATGCCCTCCTTCCTCACTCTGCCCTGCGAGCAGGAATCAGACCCCCACCTTCATTACGGCATCCACCTACAAGGACGAACCCAATTTACTAAATTCTCAGGGCAGTTAACGTGCACCACACAAGGCAGCAGGAAATAAAACTTCTTTACTTTTATTTAGAGAAAATAAGCCTTTGGTGAAATATAAGTCAACTGAAACACACAGGTTTCAATTTGTAGTTTATATGTCAAATTTATCTTGCCCACAGTGCATCTTTCCTTCCTGGAAGATATTTCTCACTTGTACACTGCACATAAATACTTCTCTAAATGGTTAAAAGTAAAAATTATCAATTCTAGCTGGTAGGAAAAAAAAAGATCAGAAAGCTTTCTTAGTTTGATAACTATTTTTTCCAAGCACTCTCTTCAAGGCACACACACACACACAGAGGGAAAAAAATCAGATTTACGGATAATCAACAGAAAAGTTTTTCTTTTGAAATTAAATGTCCCTGGAACAAATGAGTGAAATAGGTCCAACATGCTACCCTGCGACTGTATGGCGAGGGCATCAGGACACAGCTAACCAATCATCTGCAGAGTCTTTCAACTGATGCTTCAGGTCTGACTCAGGGAAGATGAGCAATGGTTCTAGAGTCCCCATCTCAGGAGTGAACATGACAGTACAGGACAGAGATGGCACAGGATGGCTGCCTCTACAGTGTTCACAGCCACTGTCATAGAGTGAACTACAGCACATAACACCCACCAGCAAGGCAAGTGTGGCACAAACCCTGACAGCCTCCGCACAGGAGACCCTGTGTCTCCTCTAACTGCTCCTCGTGGGAGCCCTTCTTCACCACCACCACATAGAAACAAAGGAGGACAGGGATGTCTCCCCAGAAAATCAACTCATGGCAGTTACAATCTGGACTCCTTCACTTCTCTGTGGCTTCAGGAGCCCCAGTTCCAAACTGAGGGGACCCGTAGGCCTCACCTACCAATACTCTCTGTACCAACAAGAATCCAGGTGACTTCCTAATATTGCACCATCTGTTGGTGACAGAGTCAGAACTTGAACCTTGCCATCATCTTTCCTCCACATTACTAACTGAAGCAAAGAGTTTCATATTTTTTTTTCTGCTACATTTCAGGGAAACTCAAGATAGAAATTACATTCAGAAAAGGCAAGTTATTTATTATGCAATGATTTCTGGAGATTTATTTTGTCAAAGGGCTTATAGCATTGAGCTATTCTCTTTTTTGGACTGTTTTATAAACTCAAAGTCAGAGATATTTTTCCTCTCTTGTTGGTTCAATTCAACTCTCTTTTCTGGAGGTGAAAGAAAATACTGTAATTCAGTGTTTGTACCCTGTTAGCTTGAGAGCTTACCTACTGATTATGTAATCTGTACCTTGATTTTCTCTTGAAGTACAGCAGCATGCATTTTTTTATTATCCATGCATTTGCTTCACATAACCTTATTTGGGCTACAGAGATACACACTCTGGTGCACATGCATCTGCTTTGGTCTGCAACCTTTGTGTTTCCCCAGTTTGATCCCCCCTTCTTTTAATTAAATCCAGTGTCCTACTAATATTTTCAGTTTTTTCACAATCTGACTCCAAAGAACGTGGGGGACAAAGTGGCAGCTCACTGCTGAGAAGCCTGACTGTGGTTTAAACCTCCTGCAATTGCAATTGCATCCTAAACTCTATTATTACTGTCCTTTCTTGTCACCCTCAGATCTCTAGGCACTCAAAACTCCGTCAAACCATTTGTTCCCCCTTCATGAATGCTAAATACTTTTCTCTTCTTCTGTGGAACTACTTGCCACAAGTTCCTTGAGAACTAGGATGAATGGCAACATTTGGTTTATAATCACCCCAGAAATAGCTACCACACTGCGCCCAAGTTCCATTTAAATGACACCCTCTGCAACCCACATACACACTGGCTTGTGCCTCTGAAGTTCACAGGAACATCTCAGTTTGCACCCATTAAAATCAGGATTTTAATGCTAAGGTGCTTACGCTCTCTCTACTTTGCTTTGCACCTGTCCAGTTTCAGGGAAAACTCTTTTGAGATAAGTTATTCCACCATGTCCAAAGCTTTGAACAATAGATCTGTCTATTAGTGGTGATTACTCAATTTTAAGTGCATAGAGGACTGAATCAGAAAATAGGAACTTGGACAATTTTTTTAACATCTTGTTTCTCAGTTTTCTAATGTATAAGATGGGGATAATAATACTCATTCTACATTAATAAACAGTTTGATGTTATACAAATGAGAAAGGGTGTAGAGAAAAGACAGGGGATGCATGAAAAGGCTGTTCAGAGTACACAATAGCTTGTGGTCTCTTAAACATCCTAATTTTTAAAGGGTAAGAGAATGACTCATATAAATCCAAAGTGAACATGTAAAATATTTTATGAAAGATATTGATTAAGAAGAAAGTTAATAAGCAAAACCTGGTCCGAAGGAGAATGCAAACTACAGACATGTCTGTGGACCATCAGGATTCCTGAAATTAATCTATTAATAGGAAACTGGCCAGTTCTCAAGTGTGATAAACCATGTGTTAACACAGAACAGAACTTCATTTGGCATAATATGAATCGGAATCATTTTCATTATAATCAGTCAGTTAATATCAAAGTACATAAAGGTGCAAAATAATAAGAGCTGAGGGGCTGGAGTTGTGGCTCAGTGGTAGAGTGCTTGCCTGGCATGTGTGAGGCCCTGGGTTTGAAATAAACAAAATAAAAGGTGCATTGAAGATCAAAAAATTTAAAAATAATAATAACAAATGAGTAAAGCCTAAATGCCCATAGAATCAGAAAAACCTCTAAGCCAGTCCTATCAACCGACTGAAAGCTACCCAGGATTTTTCTTTTTTTAAATCCACTTTAAAGACTTTTTCAGGTTTTCATGACAGGTTAAAGAGTAGCATGTTCATGCATATAGTTTGAGAATTTAAATTTCTCTGCTATTTGATCCATCAAATTTTATCAGTTATAAAGTGTGCATTTCCCCCACATTTTTTCTCAATTATAAGAAATATTATTTTTGTTGGAATACATATAATAATAATGCATATGACAAAATAGCACCTTAGATGTGATAAAACGCAATAGTTTCACCAATGTGCTAACTCGAGAAAATGGTTTTGAGGGTAGACAACCTCCGTTAACATACTCCTTGGGGAAGATGGTTTTAAAAAAAGATGCCAGCTGGGATTGGTGGCTTACACCTGCAATTCCAGAGGCTCAGGAAACTGAGGTAGAAGGATTACAAGTTCAAGGCCAGACCCAGAAGTTTAGTGAGACACTGTCTCAGAAAATTAAAAGGACTGGGGATGTAGCTCACTGCACAGAGTGCCCTTGGGCTCGATCCCCAGCACCAACCACCCAAAGCCATGTGCTATCTAGCAGCCCCATGTGAAAAATTAAACATTTTAATTCAATTGAGAGTGAATTAACAATTATGGAAGACTTAAGAAACAAAAGACAGTATCTTTGAACTGGACAGGAAATACTGATGTCACAGTTTCTGAGTGCTTTTTATTTTTTAAAGCACTGGACTGAAAAATCAATAATTAAAATAATAACAAACATGTCTGAAAATATGGAACATCTCACACATTAGTGGGACTAGTTCAGGAGAAGTCACAACCTGCGTGGGTACAGCCACAGCTTAACTATGACAATGGAATTAGCATCTCTTTGTGAGTTTAATGAAGTGAACAGTAAGAGTGTTTGTCCCCCAAATACATTATCAGCAAGCATAATTTTACACATGCATAAAATGGTCACTTATTAGGGATGCTTATTTTTAAATACCTTAAAAATTTTAATAGAGAACTCCTGCAGAAAACTCTGGTACTTGTACATACTTACTACAATTTTATTCTTCAAAAAGATGAAAAATTTTTTAAAACTTTTTTCTCATTTTTTTTCGTTCAAAATTCTTTCACTTGAGTTAGGAGAGCAGAGTCTCTTTTAGTCAATACTAAGAACTTATTTCCTTCTGTCATTTATTTCTGTATTTCTTTGAAGAAATACAAAAGACTGAACAATAAATACATAATTTTGATCTCAACTTTAGTGTTCTAAATGAGAGGACTGGGAAAATGGACAGCAACTCCATTTAACATTTTCCTTAAGCAAAACTGGAGAAAAGTTAGAAGTCCTATTCTTTCCCACAGAATTTTACTTTTCTTCTTAGCCACTCCACTCTCTCTATTTCCTGTCCACAGTTAACCACTTTCCTTGTTCTCTTCTCTTTATTTCAAGTTCATTTCCCTAATCATATAAATTTGGACAAATGACTAATTAGAGACATGAAATGCTACTTCCTTATCTGAAAAATGGGCAATCCAAACTGTTATAAGATTATCATAAGATTTAATGGACCTCATAAAAATCAAATGAAAAATATCATCTGAGCGTTATTGCAATTATACACAATGGTCCCATCCTTTTTTAAAGGTCAGGATCTTGTGGAGATGACACATCCCTACGGGCACCATGTGTTGCCACCTCTGATGGACTCAGTGCAAACACTAAGAGATCATGTATGACAGTCTACATGAAAAGGAAACTTGATTCTTATTACTCAGAATAGCAGCCTGCAAACCCTGGTGAATTCACAGGATTACCGAGGAAGGAAATCCAACTCTGAGTCATTATAACTCATGAACACAAATTCATGCATCAGAGAAGGTAGCTGTTTTCTCGGGAGAGAGGAGATTTTGCAAGACTGAGGTAGTTTGAGTAAATCCTTGAAGAGAATCCTTTAGAAATACATGGTGCAAGGTTGAATAAAGTCACAAGAAGTTGGAGAGGAGGAAACTACAAGGGGACAGAGGCCTGTGTTGGGTTCTGAAGGAAGGTAGCCAGGGCAGGGTCCTGGGCTCATGCTTAGGACTAATGGTGGCTTTACTGGAACCTCAAACACACAAGTCTGAGGTTCAGATTTCCCCAATGTTGAAAATATGAATCTTTGGATATTTATATTAACAATTTCTACTTCTGTCTTCAGGAGTCAAAGTCTGATTAGAGTCAGCTCAAATTATAGTTGTAGCTTCTGCCAAACCTTGTCCAAGTTTTGCTTCTGGCTCTTCCCACTTAGTGGGCCCCCTTCCCCACACTTGTCTTCTCCACTGGACACAGAACAACCAGGGCGATGGTGAAGACATCACCACGGGAGCACAGGAGTCTCCATTTTCTAAAATTCTCCTGATACCAGATTTAGACACTTCGGATACAACATCACAAATGTCCTCTAACTACTGTGTGAAGCTCACAATGAAACCAACTCATCAGTGGTCAAAAAATGAAGAAGGGTATGGAACAAAGAGCAGCTGCACAGACTATATTGGCTTGTTCCTTTAACTAAGATGCCTTTCTTTTCAAATAAATGGGAATCAGGAATCAAGGTATTGGACCTCTATTCACAGTAGCTTCACAAGTATTGGGATTGAATCTCTATAAAATTCAGGTTATATCCTTAATAGAAGAGTAGATTTGTGAATTAGTCTGGTAAGGCTGCTATAATAAAATGTCATTTACTGGGTAGCTTATAAACAACATAAACTTACTGTCCAAAGTTCCAGAAGCTGGAAGTCCAAGATTGAAGTGATGGCAGCTTTGGGATCTGTGAAGGGTCCATTCCTTGGTTTACAGATGGCACCTTCTTGCTGTGTCTTCACGTGATAAAAAGGTCAAGGAATCTCTCTCCTTTAGAATAATCACATTCACAAGGGACCTGATCACTTCCCGAAGGCTCCAGCTCCTCACACTATCACATTGCTAATTAGTTTTCAATGCATGAAGCTGGAGAAAACAGACATTCAGAACCTAGCAGTGAGGAAATCACTACATCGCTAGAAAAGCTTCAGAAGAAGGAAATTTACTTGTCTCAGCCTGAGCTTAGACAGGGGCAGGAAAAAAGAAAAAAGACAGACCTCAATTCCTTGTGGTTAAAATTTACACCAGAAGTTTCTTCAGAGAAACCTTATACCTAGACAGCTATGTGGTCCAGGACTGCCATATCTCAGGGCACTAGCAGGAACAGTGCCCGAATTCTGAGCTAGAAAGACACTTCCAACAAAGCTTCCAAGTATTGCCAGAGATAAAATCTGAAATGTGAAAAGATAACCAACTATCTGAAACCACAGGACAAAAGAGACCATCATGAGTGAGAGTGAAGGAAATATTGAAAAATGCAGAACGAGACTATAAAAGAGACAATGAAACTAGGATGAGTAGATATACACCCTACTGTGTTCTGCCAAAGATAGGCTGTCATTTCCTAGAACATGGATCAATTAAGAGAAGAATGGGGGAACTTTTGATTATGTAGAAGGAAATGAGAGGGAAGGGGGTATGAAAATGGTGGAATGAGACAGACATCATTACCCTAGGTACCTGTATGATTTCACGAATGGTATGAATCTACATGGTGAACAACCATAGAAATGAAATGATGCACCCCATTTGTGTACAATGAATCAAAATTCAGTCTGCAAAAAATTAAAAGATATATAAATAATTTTAAAAATTTCTAGGGAAAGAACATAGTGCCGATTAAATTATGGTACTTTTTAACAATTCAATGAACTAAATAATTCATCTCAACTTCTGATATTTAAGAACTCTGCAGGAGGGGCTCTGGGGAGGTGGGAATCTCTGAAGGTCTATAACCTTCTGTGGATGCTGCCCCACACTCCTGTCTTCCCCTTCCTCCCTCCTGATGCTCATGGGGGACACAATGGCTGGAGAGCAAAGACACGAGGCGCAGGCAGAAGATATCCGAGAGAAGCACCTCTGCACTGTGAGGAAGCAAGCACAGGCTTTCTTAAAGCAGCCATTTCAGCGAGTCATCTCTCTTTGTTACTGACTGCAGAACTGACTGCAGGGTAACTGACTATCAGGAAGACGAAAATGGATCCCTATCTCATATCATGCACAGAAATGAATTTCAGGTGAAACAAAAGCCTAAAACTGAAACATAAACACTAAAGTGAAAGTACCTTTGTAACCATGGGGAATCGCGATGACTTCAGACATAAATGTTAGCAACATTAAAAATTCCTCTGCATTTAACTCTGTAACCCTTCTTCATATAAAAACAAATAGAAATGCTGGGGAATCAATAGCCTGAGGGGAAAAAGAGGGAAAAGAAAGCAGCAATCCACAAAAGTGGATTCACCATGGCCAAGGACTACCTAAAATTGCTGACCCTGTCCAGCTGGGACCACAGGGAAATATCAGTTAGTCAGACTGGCAAAAGTGAGTCGGTCTGACAATACCAGGAACTGGGGAGGGTGTGGGGCAGGGGAGCCCTGGTGCCTTCGTGGATGGGTGTCCTGGCACAGCCACAGTGCGGGACATTGTGGAGCATCCAGCAGAGGTAGCACTGAGCATCCACAAGGCGGACTCTTTTATTCCCAAGTGTTCACATCCCAAAGAAACTCTTGCACAAGACACAAGTCAATGAAAGTCCAGAGCATACTGCCACGGACTACAAGGCTATAAATATTACTAGCTTTAATGACACTTGGAACAGTTCTCTTCTGGGAGATGGGACATGGGTAGCTTTCATACTTTATTACTATTTTTTGTATATTTTATTTTGATTCATTGTATACAAATGGGGTACAACTATTGTTTCTCTGGTTGTACATGAAGTGGAGTCATACCATTAGTGTAATCATACATTTACATAGGGTAACAATATTTGTCTCATTTTATTATTTTTCCTTCCCCCACCCCCTTCCCCACCCCTCTTTTTCCTCTATACAATCCATCCTTCCTCCATTCTTGACTCCCTCCCACCCCGTTATGTGTCATCATCCACTTATCAGAGAAATCATTTGGCCTTTGGTTTTTTGGGATTGGCTTATTTCACGTAGCATAATATTCTCCAGTTCCATCCATTTACCTGTAAATGCCATAATTTTATTCTTCTTTATGGCTGAATAATATTCCATTGTGTATATATACCACATTTTCTTTATCCATACATCTGTTGAAGGGCATCTAGGTTGGTTCCACAATCTAGCTATTGTGAATTGAACTGATGTAAACATTGATGTAGCTGTGTCACTGTAGTGTGATTTTAAGTCTTTAGGTATAAGTCAGAATGCAATGTGAGATATTACAAATTGATAACAGATAAAGCAGATTATTTTTGGAACTTCTGGCATCAGATCTTGGAGTGTGTGGATGGGGAGAGACCAAGTCATGTGGCCACCTGAGGACTTTGACATGTCTAGGATGACATGCTTACCACTGACCCAGGGAGAAAGAAGCCTCTGACTAAGCACCTGCAGACCTTTTCCCCTCTGCAATTCAAGCCCACTCCAAGGCTATGACAGACAATCTAACACTGACCTCGGGGCTCTTTCCCCAGACGAGAGTGCTGAGTGAATCAGGAGCCCTCTGTGAACAAAATCTACCCACTCTTCTTCAAGTCAACACAGTACCATTCACATTTATTGTTATTGTTTTTAATGAGCTAAAATAACCCTCAAATAAGAATTTTTCTATAGATAATTGATGAAACAAGCTCTTTGGACTCTTCTTTCTCAAATACTCCTTGAAAGTTGCTACATTTGCACAAACATGTAGACAAAAAAGATTATTCCCAAAGTCAAAGCAATCTGTAATCACACAAATATGTAACAACATACTGCATTTAGATGGGATCAAAAAACTACTCCAGGTGGGACGGTTAAGAGCGCTGACCTCAGCCTGCCTAAGGCCCCCTTTCCAGGGAGAGCTCATACACAGAATTGGGATGTTTTCAAGAACACTGAGGAGCCATGCCTCCTCTTCTGGCCCCTTCCTGTCTCTGTAGCACAAGGAAGCTGCTCCCTGTTGTTCCTGTCTAGCACCAGCCCTGAGTGGTGCCCTCACCATTCCATGCAGGAGGAAGTTCCCCACCTTCCAGGATGGGTCCTTGGAAACAATGGGAAGTTTTAAAATTAAAACTGTTGTTTCAGGCTGGAATGTTTTCAAAAAAGCTTCTAATGGGAGCTTGTGTCAGTTTCATCCAAGAGCTTCAAAGCCTGTCACCTGTCTGGTGCACTGGAGGAGACCTGCTGTAGCTGTCCTTTCAAATTCTGATGAGCTCTCCAGACATGTGTTTCAAAACATCACTAGCCTTTCCTAATTGTTTCAGCAGGAACTGATAGACAGGACTTCTAAAGAAACCTTTTTATCTTCAAAATATTTCTTTCCTCATGGAAATCTAAGATTTCTTCCCATATTAAAAAAGAATGGCATGGTTCCATACTTTACCCATACAACCCTGGAGATACTGGTTAATAGGGGAACAATGGCTTTGTTTTTCAGTTGATCGCTTTGATTAAATTACTGTTATTCTTAATGACTAGAATGGACTTGCTTCACAGTTCCTGATGGTTTCCTCTGGAATAAGGATTTAGTTCATAAGCAGATCCCCCTCATTTTTTGTTCTTTTAAATCTGGCACTTTTTGAATAACTAAAAGTTAATACAGTGGATAATTGTTGGACACCTTAAAAATTAATAAGGGCAGCTATCACAGATTGTGATATCTCAAAGGTTTGACTATGAAAAGAACTTTCTGTTTAAGTTAGAGCAGCTATATATAATATGCCAAGAAAGTTTCCTGGGCACAAAACCATGAAGAAGTTGGGCAAAATGTCCATAGAGGTGACAGCAAAAGATAATCCATAATAAAACCCCAACCTCATCAAATTAAATTAATAAACTTAGTTAATTAAGTTTCAGAAATAAAATACAGGCCAAGAACTCCTAGAAAATATTTGCAGAGGATCCAAGATGGTGGACTAGGGGGTGACTGCATCTCCCGTCACTCCAGAACCCAGGATTCAAGAAGGAGAGACATTGAGAGACTCAGACCAACATAGAGCCACGGGGTGAGTCTCTCCCACCAGATGAAGCTCGGACTGGGAGGCAGGCCTGGACAGGGGGAAGCCTCTTAGAGCAAGGCAGGGCAGCAAGAGAGTTCCCCAAGCAGCCCTGCTTTCTCTGGCAGCAGGTTCCATCCACAGCCAGCAACTAGGAGGAGACCTGCCCAGTGGGAGCTTGTCTGCACAGAACCAACCCCAAGCCCTGAACCCAGCAGCGGGCCCTGGCACGTAGGCAGCTTCTGAGACCAGGGCAAGGCAGCCAGAGACTTCCCCAAGCAGCCCTGCTCCCTCTGGCGACAGGCTTGATCCACAGCCAGCTTCTTGGAGCAGGCAGCCCAGTGAGAGCTTTTCCGCACAGAGCCAAACCCAAGTCCCGGACCCAGCGGTGGCCCTGACCCGCAGATGGAATCTAGGACCAGGGCAGGGCATCCAGAGACTTCCCCAAGCAGCCCTTCTCTCTCTGGCGGCAGGCAGGGTCCACAACCAGCTTCTTGGAGCAGGCCCGCCCAGTGAGAGCTTTTCTGCAAAGAGCCAACCCCAAGCCCTGAACCCAGCAGCGGGCCCCGGCCCACAGGCAGCTTCTGGGACCACGACAGGACAGGGAGAGGCTTTCCCCTAGCAGCCTGGCTCTCTCAGAGGGGGCAGGCTCTGTCTATAGTCAGCTTCTAGGAGCAGGACCGCACAGTGAGAGGATTTCCATGCAGAACCAGTCCACAGCCCTGGACCCAGTAGCGGACTAGGGGCAACTTTCCTCAGAAGCACTGCATTATCAAGTTCCTCCAAGACTTCAGGCTACTGAAGGCTGGGAGGTGATATACTGGAAATCTACAGGGATACTATAAGCCAACAGAGGAAATCTGCAATATCTCAGAGTCCTACTGACATCTGACCAATATGAGAGAATAAGGGAAGAAAATGTCCCAAACAAACCTAGATACTATATCAATAAAACCCAATGACAGCACAGCAGAAGAAATGTCAGAAAGGGAGTTCAGAATGTACATAATTAAAACAATCAGGGAAGCAAACGAGGAGATGAAAGAGCAAATGCAGGCATTGAAGGAAGAGATGAAAGAGCAAATGCAGGCATTAAAGGATCGCATCAATCAACAGTTAAAAGAGCAAATACGGGAAGCAAAAGATCGTTTCAATAAAGAGTTAGAGATACTGAAAAAACAAACAAACAAACAGAAATCCTCGAAATGAAGGAAACAATAAACCAAGTTAAAAACTCCATAGAAAGTATAACCAATAGGATAGAACACCTGGAAGACAGAACCTCAGACATTGAAGACAAAATATTTAACCTTTAAAACATTTATATATATATATATATATATATATATATATATATATATATATATATATAAAACAGAGAAACCTGGGAGAAATGACCAAACCCCTGAATTCTCTTCACACACCTGCAATTCACCAAAAGGCAGGACATGTACAATGATTCAAGGCCTAATATTCAAAAACAGAAGATCTAAAGCCCCATCACCAGAGCAGTCCCAACAGAAAAGTTTTAAAACTGAAAAGCTAATTTTTTTAACAATCATTGAATAAAAATGGTAAGAGTTTACACCTTCTATATAATACCAGGAGATTCTTCAATTTCTAGGTAACATAAGCAAGTACTAAAGGGCCAAAGATGAATTTCAGCCAAGATAAGACCTGATTATAACTTGATATTCAAAGGTCCTAAATGCACTTGCAGCTTTTGGGCTCCATCCTTATGCCTGCAATGGACTGCAGATTTCCCAAGGGTTGGATTCATCTGAAACCCCAGGCAACTGTATGCCAGCGTCCCCACCTGGGGAAGCTGATCTGAGAACACTGGGGCTGCGTGGCCTGGGACTGTGCGGCCTGGCACATGGCATGGGTCCTTCAGAGGGGAACCTCACAGTGCCCTGGGTGTGGCCCCTGCCTGGCCGTTCTCCTCCCTTGCAGGTCCAGAAGAAGTAGGCAACAGAGAAGGGGCTAGGGTAGCCACAGCTAGTGGCTGGCACTGGCTCCCACAGACTCCCAGTCATGCCCAATGCAGGGACTGCATCTCCCCTTCAGCCCGAACATTCTCCTACAACTTCCTTGCCCCTCCTTCCTGGCGCACATGGCCCTGTCCCTGCCTGGACCACAGCGTCACAGCTGCTCTGGGGAGGAGTCCATGGGACTGGACCTTTAGCCCAGCCTCGCCAGCCTGGTGTTGTACAGTGATCAGCAAGCCCGAGGAACGAGGGGTACAAATGCCTCCCACAGACCTCAGCACACATCCCCAGGGTCTGGTAGTGGTCCTGGGACAGTCGGTCTCATCCCTGTGAGGAGGCAGGTGCAGATTCACGGGAACTCAGAGAGCAGAATCCAGGCAGGGGGGCTCCTTGCCTGTGCTTCTGGTGCAAGGGTGGAGTTTGATCTCTCACCCCTGGGGACTTGTCTTGAGAGGTTGCTTGCTTTGGCTCTAGAAGCCGAGATTCTCAGAGGAGATGTGACCGAAGTACCTGGAGTCAAGTCAGAAATTACAAATGCTGACTGTGCCCCATCTCTGGACCCCCTGCACGGGGAACACAGCTGTGATCCAGAGGCGTGGGCAGTGGAAGGGGTGGGTGCAGGCCCTGGGCAGCCTGCCCAATACAAGAGGAGAGACCGTGGAATTGGGGCTGCTTTCCAGACACCAGGAAGTTCAGCCAGGCTTCTGGGAGCTGGAATGAGGAGGAGCTGGTGTTCCCAGTTGCCCCCAGAAACAAGGCAGCCAGGTGGCCACCACTGTGTGGCTGGGTGAGGCGGTGAGGGCCCTCCCTGATTTAGCACTCGAGAGCAGGAACAACTGGGCCCAGGGGATTGGAAAGGAACCAGAACGCAGAGAAATGAGGCTAGATACAAAAGTTAGATTTCTCAGTTCAAAGGTTTCCCTGGGAGGCCAGGGGATTGGAATGAACCATATCCAACTGTCACAGATCCCAGAGATCACCCTTCAAGTTGGAAGTGGGCACTGTGTCCAGCCCGCAGCCGACCTGAACAGTCTGGGGTCCGGGGGATGAGTGGGCATGAGCACACAGCTGCCCACGATCACTGCCTGGCCTGGGCAGGCTGACCTAGCTCCCCTTCCTCTCAGATGGGTGGGGTACTTCCTGCCTGCCAGAGGGACTCAGACCTGCAGGTAGTTCCAGGGCCACCAGCTGCAGTAACCAAGCAGAGTGGACCAGACAGCCTTCTGCCAGAGGGAATTAACGCCAGGGTCCACACACACCGCAGGGACTTGAGAAGTGCCACCTGGGTCACCTCCCAGTGCGCAGGCTTCCAGTCAGAGGCCAAGCTGTGGGGGAGGCCTTGCTCACTCTCAACCAGAATCTCTCTGGTTTTGGTGATGAAAAGCCTCTGAATGTCAATCTCAAGGGGTTAGGGGAGGGGCTAACCAGAGGCCAGCCAAGATAAGACACAGCTGCTGCCCTCCAAGACCTGACAGTGGGTAAGCTCTTGCACAGAGGCCACAGTGCAGCGAGAAGGAGCCTGGTGGTGCCAGACTCAGCAGAGTCCAGAGGGAGAGCACTGGGTCAGGGGGTCCAGTGGGGACCATTTTGAGTGGGCTTGAGACCTGAAGGGCCAACAGGCAGTAACTAGGGGGAAGGGGTCTGGGGAACAGGAGAGAGAGCTGCTCTTCCAGGTGACAGTTGGGGACTGGGTAAGACAGTCAGCCTAACAGAGGCCGGGTCAGCCCCAGAGGCAGCCCTGAGATGGGTAGGGCCCAGTGGCCATGCAAAGCTGCTGGAAGCTGAAGGCAGAAGTGTGAATGAACAAGCTGAGACCCTCCGCCCACGTCCACAGTCCTGACTAAATACACATTATCTTAAATGACCGAGTTGTGATTTTTAAGAAAAATTACTGTGACCATAAAAAATGAAGAGAAGATGGAACTGGAAGTCTTAGTGTTTATGCAGTAGATATTTAAGGGTCTATGAATTTTCCTCTAGGCATATCTTTAGCTACTCTCAGAAGCATGGGTGGTTTCTGACTTTTCCTTTTAGATATTTGGCCATTACAGTGCTTATTTATTTTCTGAGATGGGGCCTCATTTATGTCTCCCAAATTGGCCTTGGTCTCATAACCTGCCTGCCTCACATTCTGGATAGCTGGGATTACAGATGTGCATCTCTGCACCTGACTTCAGTGTTTACTTATTGCATGTTACCATTTTTCTATTTTTAATTTTCCCATATTTTTAAATTAGTGCATAGCACTAAACATCAGTTAATAACATATTTTAGAAATTCTCTTTCTGTTACCCAAGGTCACAGCAATGACTCATGAGTGTGGGAGGCCACGAATCTGGGGGCTGTTTTGTGACTTCACCATAAGAAGTTGAGAACAGACAATTGTGGGGAGGACCATGATTTGATGGAAGAGAACTATGCTCATGAGATGCCACAAGATGGAGTCCCTTCCTTCCGTCAGCTCAGAGCCCCTCCACAAGCACCAGCCCTGGAATGCCCAGTGCTCAGAACCTGGTGAAATCATCTTTAGGCAACAATGGGACTTGGACCTTCCGAAGGCTCCCATTGGTGGACAGATTCTTGGGGCAGTTGATTCTTTGCCGAGCCATGGGCCTGGTAACAAGTCTCAATGGTATGGATCCTCAAATGGCAAACCTGGGCCTTGCTGGCAGTAAGTATCCCTTCAGGCCTTTGAGTGTGGGCACAAACATTCAGGGAAGATGCTTTGTATTGATGGGGTGGTAGCTGCCTGCGTGGAGTGCTAAATAGTTAAGAGACAGACTCCTCTAGGATACTAAGGAGTTTTAGAAGGCAGAAACCATGTTGTGATCAACCAGAAAAGATACACTGGTGCCCTTGTCAAGTGGTTCCTTGAGGGCCTCGCTCTTAAGTTCAGTTTATCAGTCTGAGGGATTGGGTGGGTCTTGGACTGGGAGCCAGAACACCTGACTGAGTCTCAGCAGGTTATATTTCCTCTAGACCTAGTATCCCTTATATCTGAAAGATTAACATGGACTCTTAGGCTCCCTGCAGACCTAGCTTTAACTAAGAAAAAGATGATGAGGTAGGTTTTTAAGGAGGGAGGGTGGGAATGGATGGATGAATGCGCTAAATCAAGAAGAGGAATGAGAAATAGTTCAGGAACGAGCCAGAGTTTTCAGTCAGCTGCCTCTTTTCTTTCTTTTACTGCCTCAGCCTGGGTCTCGCTATTCTTTGGACTCATGGGACTGTGTTGTGTAGCAACCGGCGGTTGCACTATATTTATTCACTGGAGGAAGAAGCTGCAGCAGGAGAGGCGTGCCCAGCAATGGTTGGAAGTGACTAACACTTCCACCTTCATTTACAGTCCACTCTTGTACTGGATCAATATGCAGAAACGCCATGGTATCAATGCAAATATTCAAAGAGGCCCTCCCACCATTGTTACCATCAGAGAGATGAAAGACCATATTCCAGATTGTCTGTGGGACTCAGACATCCCTGAAGCCAGGGGTTATGGCCTCAGAGGCAGCATGCGCAGGGCAGAGACCCCTGGAGCTATGAAAGCTTCATTGGCCTTCTCAGGGCAGCCCGTGTCTAATTGCATGCCACAGCGCCACACCACATCCCCATTCCCGATTCCCATCTTTCAGGAGATACCCTTTGCCCCACCCCTCCACAAAATGCCTCCCATGTTGGAACACACTGTCTCCTACCCGTTGGACATCTATCCTGAAAGGAGGATCCACTACCTTTCCCTTCCCACACTGGCCCTGGAGTGAACTGTTTCAAGGCAAAGCTTTGGCTTCATACCTGTAGCCTTCACTCACTGAAGGTGGGAGCTTTATGTACCAAGGGTATGATTAGAAGCTGGAGCTAAACTCACGGCAGTCATGTTGACGCAGAGGGCCCACTTGGATGTTACGTTATTAAAGATTTTTGGAAAAGTCAGTCTGTTGTGTCTCATTTGCTGGTAGGAGGGCAATGTTCTTCTCCTGTTTGATGGTGGCACAAGTCTACCCAATACAATGAGAACTGGAGGTTGGCATTCAAGGGACACAGTGTATCAATACTTGTGGTTGAGCTCAGGTCCCTCCTTCCAGGATATAAGCTCAAACATGTGCAAGACCCAGGGCTAGGTCCACAAAGCAGTGCTGTTCTGCAGGATGGTAAGTTCAATTGCCACAAGAATGACAGTTGCTGAGGGTTATGCCACTGGTCAATCAAGTCATCCCGAGGCCCATGAACCACACCACACTATGGGCTGAATGGCGGATATCTATGATGTATCTTTGGTGGTCGTCTCTGAATTGTTTCTTATTCAAGAACACTGCAACATGGCTATCATGAGTCTTCTCTTACTGATGAAGAGAAAGGATCCAAAGGCATATGCCATTATCTTATATTTTGTTGTTGTTGTTGTGTTGTTCCTCAGCCACTTCTCCAATTTGCATCTACCTGACATTAGAGTTCCTGATCTTTCCACCATGCCCCAGGGTATCCTTTCCCTTTTTCTTTCTTGTTCAAATATATGTGCTGGATGCTTTAGCGTGTGCACAATCAGCTGCTTGGTCTATAGTTTTGCTTAGAGTAAGGGTTGGTGAGTACCTCCTAGAATTAAACACAGGAATACATCCATAGCAAATAGAGATCCATGGCTGCCCAAAAGGGAAGAGTCCCCTGCAACTCAGATACATGGAACATCCTGAATACTTTCTGGAAATGGTTCTTAAAATAGAGACAAATAAGATTATGAAGTATTTGGCTACAATTTAAAGAAGAGAAAGCCTGGATCATGCAAAAATCTTTATCCCATGGCCTTGGAAATGAGAAATCCACTCACCATAGTTGCTCTAAACGTTCAATGTATATTTCCCTGAGAGGAAAGGCCAGTTTTTCATGAATTTGTGGTGGTGATGGTATCTCTGCATGCATGTGCGTGTGTGTGATTGAGAGAGAGAGAGAGAGAGAGAGAGAGAGAGGTTGTGAGAGAATGTGATTCTTGGCTCTTACTAAACTTAGGTAATTTATTTTTATTTTTTCCTGTGTGGGCTGAAGGGATTAGGTCCAACAACTGAAGAGAAAGCCCTAGCCCTATGTATGTGACCTGTCTCTAGCAATGGCTTCTATATCTTTTTTTTTTTTTATTTTGGGAAGGTAAGAGGAACCTTTTTTTCCCATTCTGTAAATATGATCATATATTGTAACTCAAAATATAAAATGGGACTAAGTGGTTGTTCCTTGATAGAACAGAGGCAGAGGTTCACTCCTTCCTCACTTTGTCATATCTTATCATTGGTGCTTTCATCCATGCAGATGCCTGAAGTCTAAGAATTCACTACAATACTGCTTTATGCCCACCATCTCTTAGCCCTTGCTTTCAAAGGAAGATGGAATCCATAAATAGACAGATCAATGCAGATTTTTTTTCCCTTATGAAACAGGGGAGTTGGGGGAGGCTATTTTAAATTTATTTTATTATTTGCCCAGTAATTTGTTTGCTTTTCTCCCCTCTCCATTATACTATAATATCTCTGAGGAAAGAAAGTGAGGCTGCATCTTCCATGGTATCGTCCAGAGGCTAAGGATGCAGACTCCAGATGGCCGACTCGGGTGCAGGAGTAGATCCTCCAGGAGGCCAGGCCAGGGTGCCGCCCAGCGCAATGCTGTGGGGAAGAGAGTGCACTGGATGCCTCCCTGAGCACCACGCCTCAAGGTCCCTTGAGAGCTGAACAGAATGCCTGTCTGATTTTCGTGCATGTGCACTGGAGAGCGACTACAGCTGGTGGAGCCAAGAGTAGCGATCATGGACAACTTCCCAGTGCTGCTGGCTGACAGCGCTCCACCATGCAGGCTTGAATTGGTGGGTCGGAATCCACAGATTCTTCTCTGGCTTTGCCTAGCCAGGAAGGCTCACTGAGGCACGTGGCTTCAGTGAAGGTGGTCTCCGACACGCCTCCTTGCTTGGTGATGTCCCAACCTCCACCATGGGCACTGCCCCCAGGGACACTGAGGTTGTGAGCCACCCAACAAACAGTGTACCTCATTTATATATATAGACGCAAACACGTGTGCACACGCTCACGCACACACACAGCTTACACAGTGTTACATATGTAACCTATTACTATATATATATATCTATATATATATGCACACACACACACACACACACACACACACAAATACACACACACACACAAGAAACAGAGAAACCTGGGAGAAATACCAAAACCCCTGCATTCTCTTCACTTCCAACCAGCATGTAAGAACAGTTGCACAAGTACATTTGCATGCATATCAAGAACAAATGCAACACACACCTAGGCAGGAAGACAAGCAGAGTCTACTGCTCCAGTTTTCACCCTCCAAGTGTCTAACTTAAAAACAAGCAGAAATATGCCCTACTCTAAGGAGAATGTGCCAGAAAAGGATTCCAGAAAGGAAATCTGCTACAATTGAGCAACCACTGCCAAGCTAGAATTGACTGTGTGGATGTGTAAAGTACACACCACATAAGTACTTTCACCTG
This sequence comes from Sciurus carolinensis, assembly GCF_902686445.1. Classification (NCBI taxonomy): domain Eukaryota; kingdom Metazoa; phylum Chordata; class Mammalia; order Rodentia; family Sciuridae; genus Sciurus; species Sciurus carolinensis. The sequence goes on from NW_025920151.1 coordinate 728,789, forward strand.
CTTTATTCCAAGACCAAAATTTATTTCTTGGATACCTGATGTACAATTCAGGCATGGGGCTCCTACAGGTGGCTGGCTCAGATGCTGTGGTAAAAACCCCATGAAAACAAACATGGGTCACACCCAGGACTCCCATGCAAGCGTGAATGGGCACACACAGGTACAGGTACACACATACACACACACACACAAACACACACACACACAAAGAGTCTATGAGCTCACCCAGACCTCATGTTTAATACCTTGGATCTCTCATAGGAAGGAGAGAAATCAAAGGGAACGTCAGTTGGGTGGGGTGACCTGGACTCTCTCCTGGCCAACTCTCCCCTTATTAATATCCCATTACAGGCACTTGGATTGTACACAGGAATTTCCCAAACACACTCCAGGAGCTGCAACATCCTCTGACCTGATCACCTTCTGGAGTTTTCTGCCCTGGTGAAATCCCATTTCACAGAACAACCACCCTGGTTCCAGGCACAATACCCTCTTTTAAATTCTCTAACAAAAATATTTCATCCCAGAACAAAAAATATTTTCCTCCTTTAGAAAGGTCATCAACCAAGATAGCATGTCATCCATCCACTAGTGCCCCTGGCTTGGCTGAGCCCTGGGTGGCAATGCAGTACTTACCTGGCAGTTGAATTCCAAGTGGCCTTCCCATGGCAGGACTCTCCACCTCCCCAAAATGCTGGGGTGGTCTGCTCCACCACCTCTTTGTCCCCTGCCTCTTGACTGACCTCAAGTAGCTGTTGTCTCCAGAATCTCAAGTCCCTGCCTGGAGCTGTCCTTCAATCCATCACCTAGTCTTCCAGAAGCACTGCTTCCTGTAGTAACCATAAATGAAAAGCGGAAAAAGGATGGCACAGACTTGTCCCTCAGTGTAGGTACCTGGCACCAAGAGAGCTCCACCTGGGGGCAACTGTGCTGCATGCCATATTCAGCCTCTAGGCAGGGGCTGTGACATAGGCCCAAATGGCAGCTCTCAGGCTGGGAAGGGTCGCCTCGCCAACAACCCTGGTTCTCCTTCATGCCCTGGCCCTTTCTGGTCACACTTTCCCACCCCACACACACACTCACTCACTCTCCACTTCCTTTTACACCCTTCTAATTCTGTCTCCTTTATTTTGTACTCTCTTTTCCAAAAGGCAACAAAAGACCCTCCAAGATCCAGGAGGTTCTGCCGCACCCCAAGAACTCCTCCTCTGCCTGGTGCTCCTGGTCCTGGTTACTGCTGCCCCACTCTTCTGCCCCTTTCTCCTACCCGAACCAGTGCCCCCTGAGCATCCGCGAGCATCACCTCCCCATGCATTCATAACTGTCATCCAAAGGTTGCCCCTTTGGAACCCAAACCTGCTTTCTGAGCATACCCAGTAGCCCTGCTGGTGCCTTGGCTGCCTACCTGTCATGTGTTTTCTTGGCTTGGGTCTTCTGCCTGGCAGGGGCACCCAAAGCCAGCATGGGGATCCAGCATGAGGAGCGGGGTGGGAGTAGGGGGATCAGGCTCGATGCTGGAGCCAGGAAAGTGGCCAGAGACTAAGGACGTGGACTCCAGATGGCCACCTCAGGTGCTGGAGTAGATCCTCCAGGAGGCCAGTCCAGGTGGCCCATCAGCGCCATGCTGTGGGGAAGAGAGTGCACTGGATGCTTCCCAGAGCCCCACGCCTCATGGATCCTGTGCCCGCTGAACAGAACACCAGTCTGATTTTCGTGCATGCGCTCTGGAGAGCTATGGCAGCTGGGTGGAGCCAAGCATAGCGATTATGGAAACTTCCCAGTGCTGCTGGCTGGCAGGCTTCACCATGCAGGCTTGAACTGGTGGAACGGAGTACACAGCTTCTTCTCTGGCTTTGCCTCACCAGGAAGGCTCACTGAGGCATGTGGCTTCAGTGAAGGTGGTCCCTGACACGCCTCCTTGCTTGGTGATGTCCCAACCTCCACCATGGGCGCTGCCCCCAGGGGACACTGAGGTTGTGAGCCACCCAACAGTGTACCTCATTCATATACATAGACGCAAACGCATGTGCACATGAAAACGCACACACACAGCTTACACAGTGTTACATATGTAACCTATTACAACATATATATGTATATATATGCACACACACACACACACACATACACACACACATGCAAGAAACAGAGAAACCTGGGAGAAATACCAAAACCCCTGCATTCTCTTCACTTCCAACCAGCATGTTAGAACAGTTGCACAAGTACATTTGCAGGCATATCAAGAACAAATGCAACACACACCTAGGCTGAAAGATAAGCAGAGTCTACTGCTCCAGTTTCACCCTCCAAGTCTCTAACCGAAAAACAAGCAGAAATGAGCCCTGCTCTAAGGAGACTGTGCCAGAAGAGGATTCCAGAAAGGAGATCGGCTACAATTGAGCAACCACTGCCAAGATAGAATTGACTGTGTGGATGTGTAAAGTACACACCACATAAGTACTTTCACCTGCTTTATTCCAAGACCAACATTTATTTCTTGTATAACTCATGTGCAATTCAAGCATGGGACTCCTACAGGTGGCTGGCTCAGATGCTGTCATAAACACCCTATGAAACCAAACATGGATCACACCCAGGTCTCCCATGCAAGCTTGGGCACACACAGGTTCAGGTACACATACACACACACACACACACACACACACACACACACACAAACACACACACACACATAGAGTCTATGAGCTAAGCAAGACCTCATGTTTAATACCTTGGATCTCTCATCGGAAGGAGAGAAATCAAAGGGAACGTCAATTGGGTGGGGTGGCCTGGACTCTCTCCTGGCCAACTCTCCTCTTATTAACATCCCATTACAGGCACTTGGATTGTACACAGGAATTTCCCAAACACACTCCAGGAGCTGCAACATCCTCTGACCTGATCACCTTCTGAAGGTTTCTGCCCCGTTGAAATCCCATTTCACAAAACAACCACCCTGGTTCCAGGCATAATACCCTCTTTTAAATTCTCTAACAAAAATATTTCATCCCAGAACAGAAAATATTTTCCTCCTTTAGCAAGGTCATCAACCAAGATAGCATGTCATCCATCCACTAGTGCCCTGGCGTGGCTGAGCCCTGGGTGGCAATGCAGTACTTACCTGGCAGTTGAATTCCAAGTGGCCTTCCCATGGCAGGACTCTCCACCTCCCCAAAATGCTGGGGTGGTCTGCTCCACCACCTCTTTGTCCCCTGCCTCTTGACTGACTTCAGGTAGCTGTTGTCTCCAGGATCTCAAGCCCCTGCCAGGAGATGTCCTTCAATCCATCACCTAGTCTTCCAGAAGTGCTGCTTCCTGTGGGAACCAACAATGAGAAGTGGATAAAGGATGGCACAGACTTGACCCTCGGTGTAGGTACCTGGCACCAAGAGAGCTCCACCCGGGGGCGACAGTGCCGCATGCCATTTTCAGCCTCCAGGCAGGGGCTGTGACATAGGCCCAAATGGCAGCTCTCAGGCTGGGAAGGTCCGCCTAGCCAACAACCCTGGTTCTTCTTCATGCCCTGGCCCTTTCTGGTCACACCTTCCCACCCCACACACACACTCACTCACTTTCCACTTCCTTTTACACCCTTCTAATTTTGTCTCCTTTATTTTGTACTCTCTTTTCAAAAGGCAACAAATGACACTCCAAGTTCCAGGAGGTCCTGCCGCACCCCAAGAATTCCTCCTCTGCCTGGTGCTCCTGGTCCTGGCTACTGCTGCCCTACTCCTCTGCCCCTTTCTCCTACCCGAACCAGTGCCCCCTGAGCATCTGCCAGCATCCCCTCCCCAAGCATTCATAGCTGTCTTCCAAGAGCTGCCCCTTTGAAACCCAAACCTGACTGCTTTCTGAGCATACCCAGTTGCCCTACTGGTGCCTTGGCTGCCTACCTCTCATGTGTTTTCTTGGCTTGGGTCTTCTGCCTGGCAAGGGCACCCAAAGCCAGCATGGGGATCCAGCATGAGGAGTGGGGGGCAGGGCTAGGGTGACCAGGCATGCTGCTGGAGCCAGGAAAGCAGCCAGAGGCTAAGGACGTGGACTCCGGATGGCCACCTCAGGTGCGGGAGTAGGTGATCCAGGAGGCCAGGCCAGGGAGCCTCTCAGCGCATGCTGTGGGGATGAGAGTGCACTGGACGGTTCCCGGAGGACAGCACCTCATTGGTCCCGCACGCGCTGAACAGAAAGCCCGTCTGCTTTTCGTGCATGCGCTCTGGAATGCGATGGCAGCTGGGTGGAGCCAAGAGTAGTGGTTATGGACAACTTCCCGGTGCTGCTGGCTGGCAGTGCTGCACCATGCAGTCTTGAATTGGTGGGACGGAGTCCACAGCTTCTTCTCTGGCTTTGCCTCACCAGGAAGGCTCACTGAGGCATGCGGCTTCAGCGAAGGTGGTCCTTGACACACCTCCTTGCTTGGTGATGTTCCAAATTCCACCATGGGCACTGCCCCCCGGTGACACTGAGGTTGTGAGCCACCCGACAGTGTACCTCATTTATATACATAGACATAAGCGTGTGCAATGCGTGCGCACATGCACACGCACACAGCTCACACAGTGTTACATATGTAACCTATTAATATACATACATATGTATATATATATGCACACACATACATACACACACACACACATGCAAGAAACAGAGAAACCTGGGAGAAATACTAAAACCCCCACATTCTCTTCACTTCCAACCAGCATGTAAGAACAGTTGCACAAGTGCATTTGCATGCATATCAAGAACAAATCGAACACACACCTGGCCATGAAGATAAGCAGAATCTACAGCTCCAGTTTTCACCCTCGAAGTCTCTAACTTAAAAACAAGCAGAAATCAGCCCTGCTCTAAAGAGACTGTGCCAGAAGAGGATTCCAGAAAGGAGATCCACTACAATTCAGCAACCACTGCCCAGCTAGAATTGACTACGAGGATGTGTAAAGTACAAATCACCTAAGTACTTTCACTTGCTTTGTTCCAAGACCAACATTTATTTCATGGATATCTGATGTGCAATTCAAGCATGGGGCTCCTACAGGTGGCTGGCTCAGATGCTGTGGTAAAAACCCTATGAAACCAAATATAGGGCACACCCAGGACTCCCATGCAAGCGTGGATGGGAACACACAGGTTCAGGTACAAACACAAACACACACACACACACACACACACACACACACAGAGTCTATGAGCTCACCCAGACCTCATGTTTAATACCTTGGATCTCTCATAGGAAGGAGAGAAATCAAAGGGAATGTCAGTTAGGTGGGGTGACCTGGGCTCTCTCCTGGCCATCTCTCCCCTTATTCACATCCCATTAGAGGCACTTGGATGGTACACAGGAATTTTCCAAACATATTCCGGGAGCTGCAACATCCTCTGCACCTGATCACCTTCTGGAGTTTTCTGCCCCGGCCACATCCCATATTATGGAACCACCACCTTAGTTCCAGCCACCAATCCCTCTTTTAAATTCTCTAACAGAAATTTTTCATCCCAGAACAGAAAATATTTTCCTCCTTTAGCAAGGTCATCAACCAAGATAGCATGTCATCCATCCACTATTACCCCTGGCTTGGCTGAGCCCTGGGTGGCAATGCAGTACTTACCTGGCAGTTGAGCTCCAGGTGGCCTTCCCATGGCAGGACTCTCCGCCTCCCCAAAATGCTGGGGTCATCTGCTCCACCACCTCTTTGTCCCCTGCCTCTTGACTGACTTCAGGTAGCTGTTGTCTCCAGGATCTCAAGTCTCTGCCTACAGCTGTCCTTCAATCCATCACCTAGTCTTCCAGAAGTGCTGCTACCTGTGGGAACCAACAATGAGAAGTGGATAAAGGATGGTACAGACTTGACCCTCGGTGTACATACCAGGCACCAAAGAGCTCCACCTGGGGAGACTGTGCCGCGCCGCGTGCCATATTCAACCTCCAGGCAGGCGCTGTGACACAGGCCCAAATGGCAGCTCTCAGCCCGGGAAGGGTCGCCTCGCCAACAAACCTGATTCTCCATCATGTCCTGGCCCTCTCTTTTCACACCTTCCCACCCTACACACACACACTCACTCACTGTCCACTTCCTTTTACACCCTTCTAATTTCTGTCTCCTTTTTTTTGTACTCTCTTTTCAAAAGGCAACAAATGACACTCCAAGTTCCAGGAGGTCCTGCTGCACCCCAAGAACTCCTCCTCTGCCTGGTGCTCCTGGTCCTGGCTACTACTGCCCCACTCCTCTGCCCCTTTCTCCTACCCGAATCAGTGCCCCCTAAGCATGCGCGAGCATTCCCTCCCCAAGCATTCATAGCTGTCATCCAAGAGCTGCCCCTTTGAAACCCAAACCTGACTGCTTTCTGAGCATACCCAGTTGCCCTGCTGGTGCCTTGGCTGCCTATCTCTCATGTGTTTTCTTGACTTGGGTCTTCTGCCTGGCAGGGGTGCCCAAAGCCAGCATGGGGATCCAGCATGAGGAGCTGGCGGGGGGCGGAGGGCTTGGGTGACCAGGCATGCTGCTGGAGCCAGGAAAGCGGCCAGAGGCTAAGGAGCCGGACTCCGGATGGCCTCCTCAGGTGCCGGAGTAGGTCCTCCAGGAGGCCATGCCAGGGGGCCTCTCAGAGCCATGCTGTGGGGACGAGAGTGCATTGGACGATTCCCAGAGTACCACGCCTCAGGGGTCCCGTGCATGCTGAACAGAATGCCAGTCTGCTTTTCGTGCATGCGCTCTGGAGAGCGACGGCAGCCGGGTGGAGCCAAGATTAGCGATCATGGACAACTTCCCAGTGCTGCTGGCTGGCAGCGCTCCATCATGCAGACTTGAATTGGTGGGACGGAGTCCACAGTTTCTTCTCTGGCTTTGCCTCACCAGGAAGGCTCACTGAGGCATGCGGCTTCAATGTAGGTGGTCTTTGACATGCCTCCTTGCTTGGTGATGTCCCAACTTCAACCATGGGCACTGCCCCCTGGTGACACTGAGGTTGTGAGCCACCTGACAAACAGTGTCACCTTATTTATATACATAGACGCAAACGCGTGTGCACATGCACACACACAGCTTACACAGTGTTACATATGTAACCTATTACTATATATATATATGTTTATATATATGCACACACATATACACACACACAAGAAACAGGGAAACCTGGGAGAAATACCAAAACCCCTGCATTCTCTTCACTTCCAACCAGCATGTAAGAACAGTTGCACAAGTGCATTTGCATGCATATATAGAACAAATGCAACACACACCTGGCCATGATGATAAGCAGATTCTACTGCTCCAGTTTTCACCCTCCAAGTCTCTAACTTAAAAACAAGCAGAAATGAGCCCTGCTCAAAGGAGACTGTGCCAGAAGAGGATTCCAGAATGGAGATCCGCTACAATTAAGCAACCACTGCCAAGCTAGAATTGACTGTGTGGGTGTGTAAAGTACTCACCACTTAAGTACTTTCACCTGCTTTATTCCAAGACCAACATTTATTTCTTGCATACCTGATGTGCAATTCAAGCATGGGACTCCTACAGGTGGCTGGCTCAGACATTGTCATAAACACCCTATGAAACCAAACATGGGTCACACCCAGGACTCCTATGCATACGTGGATGGGCACACACAAAGGTTCAGGTACACACATACACACATACACACACACACCTTAATTTAGAAGGTCCTCCTCTTACAGCAGTAAGAGGACAGCACTGACAGCCACAAAACCCCTTTCAGGGAAGTAGCGGAAACACCAGAAAGACTAGGCCGCACACAAGCCTCGAGTGCCCTAGGCAGCTGAAGAGTCTGAAAGTCCAAAGTCGTGTGCGCTAGCAGATTGGGCAGGAGCAATAAAAGGCGCTGGCGCTCCAGCGCTCCCTGCAGTTATAGGGAAGGGCTCGCACGCCTGGGGTGGGGCATACAACTGGGCGGAGTTAGCGCCCTGCTGGCGTGCAGACGCAACGTGTTGAGGCGGAAGGACCTCGCAGGCGCAGTGGCGGCTGGGAGGCTGGGGAGGTGAAGCCGCCCAAGTGTCTTAGAAGGAGGTAGCGGCGGCAGCTGTTTGGGAGATCCCGGAAGATGGTCGTGACCAAGGACTTGTGAGTGTGTTGGTGGGCGTGAAAAGGGTTTGGGACGATGACAGTGGGAGATTCTTTGACTGAGAAATGGCGGATATGCCTAAGATGTACTGAGCTCCTGAACAGCCGCTCCCCATCTCCCAGGTGAGCACTCCCAGTCCTCCTCAGGGCCCTCATCAGCACGGTCCCCAGACTTTCCGGGTGTTGTGGTGGTAACACGGGTCCTCTCCCCCTGCATGGATGGAGGCCTGCGGGCCCCAGCGCGTGGCTCTGGAAGGCGCAACGGGGAGTTTCCACTGGGACCGTGCTCACCCGGGTCTACTTGGGGGCCATTCCCAGGCGTGCCAGTGGGCGGAACTGCAGCTTCCAGCGGGGGGGGGGGGGGGGGGGGGCATCGGGGAAATATGGTGGCCTGACGGTAATTTATCGCCCAGGGTGGAGTCTGCTTTTCACCCGCGGGAGATGCAATTGCCAGGTGAAGGCAACCCTGACACCCGGAGGTTGGCGCCCTGAAGTTCATGTGGCAGCCAGTAGACCAGATAAGCCATGCTCCGCTGGGCAGCTCATTTGCATCACTGGAGAGCCTTCTTCCTGCTGGTGAGTTTCACTCCCCAGATGGCTTGGCTCTCGGGGCCCCAACCTACTTCAGGAGGTGAAGGGGAGGCTTTAAACATATGTCATGTCAAACAGAGGGGTTTTGGGGTACATCAGCGGCCAAGTGATTTTGTTGAAAACTTTAGTTTTTCTCACTATCAGGTTCTGTTAACATCTCAGAAAATGGGGTTGGCAGTAAATGTTAAGCTGTCACACCTGTTTTCTGATCTCAATATCCCTTTCATGGGCAGCTAGAGATTTTTAGTATGACCTGTTGTTTATGTTTTATTTGTTTTCCTCCCAAATTCATGTGTTCATTTTAAATTCTTACAAAAATTTTTTTGACGTAAAGTAGCTGTTTCCAAACTGTGGCGAGCCGCCACGCCACCATGATAAGATGGCGCTGGTTTCCTGAAGTGTTTTCTAGGTAAACAAGCCCATATTTGGTTGAGCCAACTGTTGCAAATGGGAGCACCTATGAACATAGGCCAAGTGGCAGGAGTAGATTGGCTATTGCAAGAATATAAAAGTGTATGAATTCGGCTCAAGAGGGAGAAGAAGAAAAACCATGGTTTTATAATAATAAGATCCTGATTAAACTGCTGAAGGAAGATTTCTGTGTCGTGCTTTCTTGCGGGCGAGGGACACGACAAGTGGTGCCGAAACCCAGGAATCAGAACTTTCAGTGGTCAGGGGGTGCACCGGTAAGTACCACAGGTAAGTGGGGTCCACACATAGTGGGGCGCTCCTCTGTAGATAAAGAGAGAGCGGGAATCGACCTTGCATAGTCGATCAACAAAGAAAAATATTTTGTTTTCGCTTTCATTCTGCTTGCTCTGAACGCTGCTTTCATTATGGGCAATTCTCCATCTAGTTTATTAATACAGCCTTTAGATTTTTTGTTGCGCTCCAAAGAGCTCAAGGTCAAATGCAGTACTTTACAAACATTCATTGTAAGAATTGATAAAGCGGCCCCATGGTTTGCTGTCTCCGGAAGCTTGACTCCTGCCAGTTGGGATAAGTTGGGAAGAGATTTGAATTTCCTTCAGGAGTAGGGACAATTGGAGAAAGGGGTGATACCGCTATGGAAATTAATAAAAGGTTGTATTCTTGATGGTAGATGTCAGGAAGCTATTCATAAAGGACAGGAAGTTCTTGAACAACTACATGAGGAGAAGTCCGAGGATTCTATGAGTACTTCCAGTAAACATAATGCAGGAAAGCAGGTTTATGGAGCTATTCCAAAGAGGAGACTATACCCAGATTTAAAAGCCCTTAGAACACCAGAAGAAACAGGGGAGTCAGAATCAGATGGTGATGAGGAAGTGAAAGAGCTAACGCAGCACTTACAGAAGGTGAAGATAAAAGAAGGGGGAACTAAGAGGCAAAAAGATTTTAGACAGGAGGACTATGAGGAAGAACAGGAACCAGCTCTAGCCTATGATCCTCCCCCATATGTGGGAGGGGTTCCAGGCACGGGTAGAAATTTTAACTCTGCAGCTTGGAGGGCTGCCCATGTAGAGTTGGGGTTTACCTGTCCTGTATTCCAGGACAATGATGGGGGAAGACATCAGGAACCCATAGAATTTAAAACAATAAAGAATATAGCAGAATCTGTCCGCACTTATGGTGTGGATGCTGCTTTTACTATCGCCCAAATAGAGGGGCTCAATAGATTCTGCATGACCCCCTCGGACTGGGCCAGTTTAGTGAAAGCTTGTGTTTCCCCGGGTAAATATTTAGACTGGAGAGCCTTTGTGTTAGAAGGGGCCAATGAACAGGCTGCACGCAACCAAGCTATGGGCAAACCTGCCTGGGATGTGGATATGCTTCTGGGGCAGGGTAGATTTGCCAATCAGCAAACAGGCTTTCCATTAGAGGTTTATGAACAAATTAATAAGAACTGCATTGCTGCCTGGAAAGCACTTCCTAATAAAGGAGAAGTGCGAGGTAACTTAACAAAAATTGTCCAAGGCCCCACAGAAGCTTTTTCAGATTTCGTGGCTAGAATGGTAGATGCAGCAGGGAAGATCTTCGGGGATGCTAATGTAGCTATGCCTTTAATTAAACAATTAGTATATAAACAATGTACAAGAGAATGCAGAAATGCTATTAATCCATTTAAAAGCAAAGGCATAGAGGCATGGATGAAAGCTTGTAGAGAAATAGGCAGCCCATTAACAAATGCAGGCTTAGCCGCTGCCTTCCTTCACATGGAAGGACTATTAAAGGCTTTATTAAAGGCTAATGGAGCACCTTTAGAGGTTTCCTCAGCTAGGAAGTTTTTAAAAACTGTAGAAGACAAAGCCCCTTGGTTTTTAGATAAGGGCTTGTTGGATCAAGAGAAACTATCACAAGAGACAGAAAAAGGCCCCCCGCCTGATCCCTTCCATGCAGCTCCATGGCCACCTAGGGAGGGAACACCCGTGTCCTTGAAGCAGTCCTCCCCCTAGGCAGAGAGCTCAGCAGCTCCATTCCTCAAAAGTAGTAAGAAATAATGTTTTGTGATTTTCTGCATTCAAACCTAACCTGATTTCTCAACCAGGAAGAAAAAGGGTTAAAAAGTCCTGGGTGATCCTCCCTCCCCCTTGCCTGGCCTTGCTGAAGCCTGCATTGGAATGTAGGCTGCAGCGGTCTCAGCGGGAAAGGGAGGTAACCTGAAGATAAGAAAAAAAGAAAAAAAAAAGGGGTGTCTGTTTTAAACTTCTGGGCTGCTACACAGAACTAACTCATTTTCCAGGATTCTTGTTTTGTTTTGTTTTTCTTTAATGCTGTATTTTTGAGCTCATAATTTTGATCTTGCATACCTAGGTTAATGATTTTTTTTCTTTTTGATCAATTCTATTTTTTATTCAACTAAAGTTTTTGAACATCTGTTACATTGCAATGGAGATTCACCTATAAAGTTACAAGGCCTTTGATTTTGTGTTATGTGTATGTTTTGCTGTCTAATGTCATGTTTTGTCTGTATCAAAACTGAGCGCTCCTAAAATTAAAATTTAAAAATGGATCCAAATACTTTTATTCACGTGATTTAAAAAGGTTCAATTTAAATTGAGTAAACTAATAAAAGTGAAATGTCTTTAAAAATAACTTGCAAGTCTCTAGGTGGTCAAACTAATGGAATGTTGATGTTAAACAATGTCTAATATCAATTGTTTCTAGAACTTTTCTTCAACAGGAAAGAGACAGCAAATACTGTTCAGGACACCTACCTGCTTTCTTGGTTTTTACAGAATAAGTGAATTAGAGTTAACATATATGGGATTACTCAAATGTGCTTGTAGAGACATCTGATTAATTTGCAAAGTTAAAATGCTAATTGTTAAATAACATCAAGTACTCTTAACTCCTTAAATTCCATGGAGTATCATACTTAAACATTATTGGTGTTTTCATAGGTTGGTAAATAAAAAGGGTTTAAACTTGCTTTGTGTCATCACTAAACTAAAAACAAGGTTATTAAGAGTTATATTCTAACAGATAAAACCTCAACTCGGAGGGTGAGCGTTCCATCTGCTCCCTTACCACTTCCTCCTGCTCCCCCTCCAGTTCTGCAAAGCTCCAAGGAGCTCTTAGATTTGGATTTAGAGTTACCATCTCCCCTTTCACTGTGTTTCAGTTAGAGTTGTTTCAGAATGTGAACAAAAAGGGGTCAACAGATAGGAAAGAGAAAATAAAAGGGTCTGGGTATGGAAATATATTTAGTAAAAGGGAAAAGGAAATGTTTCTGGGTAAAAAAGTGCTTGTGTGATGAAATGCATAAGGGTCTGAGTAGGTGCTAAGAAAGTCTGTGTAAGTAAAGGGCAAGTTTCAACAAGTTTGTGTGGAACTAAGTTGGTTGTATGTATGTAAAACAGCTAAAGCTATTTAAGGTTTTTCCTAAGGTGAAATACTAATGTTCTGATATAAACCAAAGTTTAATCTACATGGTAAAATGACATGGTAAAATGGCAAGGATTTCTTAGAAACACTAATTTACTCTTAACTTTGTGTCTATTAAGTTTTATTCTTTAGAACAATTAGTCTTAAAAATTGGGGTTTATACAATTATGGTTAAACAACTGTTAGAGTATTGTACTGTGTTACAGAGTCTACATTTTTCTTAAAAAAACTAAATTTGGTAAGAAAAAAGTGTCAAGGTAATTGTGAAATGGTTTCTAGTTGTATATTAAATGTGTTCATATTTTCCAGGTATACAAGTTTTTAAAGCAGGGAATTTATCAAGCTGCTATTCTCCAGATTAAACTTGTCTGTAATGGTAATCTTAAACTTATAAAGAGTAAATTTTAATTGGGGATTTATTTCTATCATTTAATGTTCTATTATGGGACATATTATCAGTAAGGTATATGTAAAATTGGTTACTTATTTCACTGAGATAAAAATTTAAATGTAAATATATATCTAAGAGTTAGTGACAGCCTGATTTGTTTAAAGGTTCATATTGTAGAAGGTAAAAGCATTTTGCTACAGAAAAGAAAAGTTAAAAGCTCTCTCAGCCTTTCTTTGATTGATTCCTGTTTTGGATATAATGTTAGACTGTGTTAACTAATGTTCATATGGACTCAGAAATCAATATATATAAACTTCTTAAAATGACATTTAAGAAAGAGTATAATGCATTATAGCAAAAATGGGACAACAATGACTGAGATTGGGGTCCCTGACTTCATGACTGTAGCTTGCCTGGTGCCTGGAAGTGTTCCTGTGTAGGAGCACAAGATGCCTAACTGCTGTGGCAGTAACCTCCCTGGGGAGGCTCTGTACAGGAGTCCTATCAGCTCTTACATTGATATCAGGCACACAGCTCTTGGGCAGAAAGAAATTGTTTTGCTAGATAACCAGTGTTTCATCAGTTCCCTTCTCTAGTTCCTGCCCACCTTATAGTAACTTTGGACAGTGGACTTCTTTGAGAGCTACACAGAGTTCCTAACATTGCACTTTGCAGTTGTGGGAAAAAGTTATGTAGATGGTCTAGTCTCTGTAACTCTCCTGAAAACAAAGAATAATGCTTACATAGTCTTTAACTTAATAATAAGACATGTATAAATGTTGCTAACATAACTCTTTAGATCTACATTTCCATCAGAGAACAGAGCTCCATCTGATCTCAGCTTAATCTTCAAAATCTGTGTTTATAAACCTTTATTTTCTTTTTTTTTATTGTAAACAAATGGGATACATGTTTTTTCTCTGTCTGTACATGGCGTAAAGGCATACCATTTGTGTAATCATAAATTTACATAGGGTAATATTGTTTGATTCATTCTGCCATTTTTTCCCTTCCCCCCTCCCCTCCCACCCTTCCCCTCCATCTATACAGTCCTTCCTTCCTCCATTCCTGCCCCCCTCCCTAAACCCAACTCCAACCCCAACACTAACCCTTCCCACCCCCCATTATGTGTCATCATCCACTTATTAGCGATATCATTCTTCCTTTGGTTTTTTGAGATTGGCTTATCTCACTTAGCATATATTCTCCAGTTTCATCCATTTGCCTGCAAATGCCATAATTTTATCGTTCTTTATGGCTGAGTAATATTCCATTGTATATATATACCACAGTTTCTTTATCCATTCATCAATTGAAGGACATCTAGGTTGGTTCCACAATCTGGCTATTGTGAACTGAGCAGCTATGAACATTGATGTGGCTGTATCTCTGTAATATGCTGATTTTAAGTCCTTTGGGTATAGGCCAAGGAGTGGGATAGCTGGGTCAAATGGTGTTTCCATTCCAAGTTTTTTAAGAAATCTCCACACTGCTTTCCAGAGTGGCTGCACTAATTTGCAGTCCCACCAGCAATGTAAGAGTGTACCTTTCTCCCCACATCCTCGCCAACACCTGTTGTTGGTTGTATTCTTGATAATTGCCATTCTAATTGGGGTGAGATGGAATCTTAGGGTGGTTTTGATTTGCATTTCTCTTATTACTAGAGATGTTGAAAATTTTTCCATATGTTTGTTGATTGCTTGTATATCTTCTTCTGTGAAGTGTCTATTCATTTCCTTAGCCCATTTGTCAGTTGGATTATTTACATTCTTGGTGTAGAGTTTTTTGAGTTCTTTATAGATTCTGGAGATTAGCGCTCTATCTGAAGTATGATTGGCAAAGATTTTCTCCCACTCTGTAGGCTCTTTCTTTGCATTGCTGATAGTTTCCTTTGCTGAGAGAAAGCTTTTTAGTTTGAATCTATCCCAGTTATTAATTCTTGCTTTTATTTCTTGTGCTATGGGAGTCCTGTTGAGGAAGTCTGGTCCTAAGCTGACATGTTGAAGCTCTGGACCTACTTTTTCTTCTATAAGATGCAAGGTCTCTGGTCTGATTCCAAGATCCTTAATCCATTTTGAGTTTAGTTTGTGCATGGTGAGAGATATGGGTTTAGTTTCATTCTGTTGCATATGGATTTCCAATTCTCCCAGCACCATTTGTTGAAGAGGCTATCTTTTCTCCATTGCATATTTTTGGCCCCTTTGTCTAGTATGAGAAAATTGTATTTATTTGGGTTTGTGTCCGTGTCCTCTATTCTGTACCATTGATCCACCTTTCTATTTTGGTACCAATACCATGCCGTTTTTGTTACTATTGCTTTGTAGTAGAGTTGAAGATCTGGTATTGCAATACCCCCTGCTTCACTCTTTCTGCCAAGGATTGCTTTAGCTATTCTGGGTTTTTTATTCTTCCAGATGAATTTCATAATTGCTTGCTCTATTTCTGTAAGGTACATCATTGGGATTTTAATTGGAATTGCATTGAATCTGTATAGCACTTTTGGTAGTATGGCCATTTTGACAATATTAATTCTTCCTATCCAAGAACATGGGAGATCTTTCCATCTTCTAAGGTTTTCTTGAATTTCTTTCTTTAGTGTTCTGTAGTTCTCATTGTAGAGGTCTTTCACCTCTTTTGTGAGATTGATTCCCAAATACTTTATTTTTTTCGAAGCTATTGTGAATGGGGTAGTTTTCCTAATTTCTCTTTCTGAAGATTCATCGCTTATATATAAAAATGCCTTCGATTTATGTGCATTGATCTTATATCCCGCTACTTTACTGAATTCACTTATGAGATCTGAAAGTTTTCTGGTGGAATTTCCTGGTTCCTCTAAGTATACCATCATATCATCAGCAAATAGGTATAGTTTGAGTTCTTCTTTTCCTATTCGTATCCCTTTAATTTCTTTGGTCTGTCTAATTGCTCTGGCTAGAGTTTCAAGGACGATATTGAATAGAAGTGGTGAAAGAGGGCATCCCTGCCTTGTTCCAGTTTTTAGAGGGAATGCTTTCAGTTTTTCACCATTAAGAATGATATTAGCCATGGGTTTAGCGTAGATGGCCTTTAAAATGTTAAGGAATGTTCCCACTATCCCTATTTTTTCTAGTGTTTTGAGCATGAAGGGGTGCTGTATTTTATCAAATGCTTTTTCTGCATCTATCGAAATAATCATGTGATTCTTGACTTTAAGTCTATTGATATGGTGAATGACATTTATTGATTTCCTGATGTTGAACCAACCTTGCATCCCTGGGATGAAACCCACTTGATCATGGTGCACTATCTTTTTAATATGTTTTTGTATGCGATTTGCTAAAATTTTGTTTAGAATTTTTGCATCGATGTTCATTAAGGATATTGGTCTGAAATTTTCTTTCCTCGATGTGTCTCTGTCTGGTTTAGGAATCAGGGTAATATTGGCTTCATAGAATGAGTTTGGGAGAGTTCCCTCCTCTTCTATTTTATGGAATGCTTTGAGAAGTATTGGAATGAGTTCTTCTTTAAAAGTTTTGTAGAACTTGGCTGAGAACCCATCTGGTCCTGGACTTTTCTTTGTTGGAAGGCTTTTGATGACTTCTTCTATTTCATTACTTGAAATTGGTCTATTTAAATTGTGTATGTCCTCCTCGTTCAGTTTAGGCAATTCATATGTCTCTAGAAACCTGTTGATGTCTTCGAAATTTTCTATTTTGTTGGAGTATAGATTTTCAAAATAGCTTCTAATTATGTTTTGTATTTCGGTCGTGTCTGTTGTGATATTTCCTTGTTCATTCCGAATTTTAGTGATTTGGGTTTTCTCTCGTCTTCTCTTTGTTAGTGTGGCTAAAGGTTTATCAATTTTGTTTCTTTTTTCGAAGAACCAACTATTTATTTTGTCAATTTTTTGTATTGTTTCTTTCGTTTCAATTTCGTTCATTTCAGCTCTCAGTTTAACTATTTCCTGTCTTCTACTACTTTTGGTGTTGGTCTGTTCTTCTTTTTCTAGGGCTTTGAGCTGTAGTGTTAGGTCATTTATTTTTTGAGTTTTACTTCTTTTATTAAATGCGCTCCATGAAATAAATCTTCCTCTAAGTACCGCTTTCATAGTGTCCCAGAGATTTTGATATGATGTTTCTTTGTTCTCGTTTACCTCTAAGAATTTTTTAATTTCCTTCCTAATATCTTCTGTTATCCATTCATCATATAGTAGCATATTGTTTAATCTCCAGGTGTTGGAGTAGTTTCTGTTTTTTACTCTTTCATTAATTTGTAACTTCAATCCATTATGATCTGATAGAATACAAGTAGTGTCTCTATCTTCTTGTATTTACTGACAAGGTAGTGTCTCCATCTTCTTGTATTTGGTGACATTAGCTTTGTGGCCTAATATATGGTCTATTTTAGAGAAGGATCCATGTGCTCCTGAGAAGAAAGTGTATTCGCTCTTGGTTGGATGGTATATTCTATAAATGTCTGTTAAGTCTAAATTATTGATTGTGTTATTGAGATCTATGGTTTCTTTGTTCAATTTTTGTTTGGAAGATCTGTCCAGTGGTGAAAGAGGCGTGTTAAAATCACCTAGTATTATTGTGTTATGGTCTATTTGGTTTCTAAAATTGAGAAGGATTTGTTTAACATACATGGATGAGCCACTGTTTGGGGCATAGATGTTTATGATTGTTATATCTTGCTGATTTATGCTTCCCTTAAGCAGTATGAAATGTCCTTCTTATCCCTTCTAACTAACATTGGCTTGAAGTCCACATTATCTGAAATGAGGATGGATACTCCAGCTTTTTTGCTGAGTCCATGTGCATGGTATGTTTTTCCCCATCCTTTCACCTTTAGTCTATGGGTATCTCTTTCTATGAGGTGAGTCTCTTGCAGGCAACATATTCTTGTATCTTTCTTTTTAATCCAATCTGCCAGTCTATGTCTTTTGATTGATGAATTCAGGCCATTAACATTCAGGGTTATTATTGAGATATGATTTGTATTCCCAGTCATTTGGTTCATATTTAAAATTTTTGACAAATCTTGGTTCCTCCTTTATTTGACAGTTCCTTTAGGATAATTCCTCCCTTTGCTGATTTGCTTCTTTGTTTTTTTATCTCTTCCTCATGAAATATTTTGCTGAGAATGTTCTGTAATGCTGGCTTTCTTTTTGTAAATTCTTTTAGCTTTTGTTTATCATGGAATGATCTTATTTCATCGTCAAATTTGAAGGTAAGTTTTGCTGGGTATAAGATTCTTGGTTGGCATCCATTTTCTTTCAGAGCTTGAAAAATGTTGTTCCAGGCCCTTCTAGCTTCTAGGGTCTGGATTGAAAAATCTGCTGATATCCGTATTGGCTTCCCCCTGAATGTAATTTGGTTCTTTTCTCTCACAGCCTTTAAAATTCTGTCTTTATTTTGTATGTTAGGTATTTTCCTTATAATGTGCCTTGGTGTGGGTCTGTTGTAATTTTGTGTATTTGGAGTCCTATAAGCCTCTTGGACTTGATTTTCCATTTCATTCTTCAGATTTGGGAAATTTTCTGATATTATTTCTTCAAATAGATTGTTCATTCCTTTGGTTTGTTTCTCTAAGCCTTCCTCAATCCCAATAATTCTCAAATTTGGCCTTTTCATGATATCCCATAGTTCTTGGAGATTCTGTTCATGATTTCTCACCATCTTCTCTGTTTGTTCAACTTTGTTTTCGAGGTTAAATATTTTGTCTTCAATATCTGAAGTTCTGTCTTCCAGCTGTTCTATCCTATTGGTTATGCTTTCTATGGAGTTCTTAATTTGGTTTATTGTTTCCTTCATTTCAAGGATTTCTGTTTGGTTTTTTTTTCAATATCTCTAACTCTTTATTGAAATGATCTTTTGCTTCCTGAATTTGCTCTGTTAACTGTCGATTGGTGCGATCGTTCAATGCCTGCATTTGCTCTTTCATCTCATCGTTTGCTTCCCTGATCATTTTAATTATGTACATTCTGAACTCCCTTTCTGTCATTTCTTCTGCCATGCTGTCGTTGGATTTTATTGATGTAACATCTAGATTTGTTTGGGGCATTTTCTTCCCTTGTTTTCTCATATTGTTCAGGGATCAGTGGGTCATTAAGATATTGCAGATTTCCTCTATCAACTTATAATGTCCCTGAAGATTGCTAGTATATCCCCTCTTATCCTTCAGTAGCCTGAAGTCTTGGAGGAGGTTGATAATGCAGAGCTCCACGAAGAAGCTGCCTCTCTAGGTGTGGTAACCCTCAGGTGGCGTATATTCCCTGCTAGTGGGCGGAGGTGCCTCCACTTGTTGACCAATGGTCATCCAACGGGGAAGTAGGCTGCGGGCTGAGGCAAGGCCTGTTTGTGCCTATGTCTCTGACTTTACCGTCCCTGTGGGAAAACCTCCCCCGGCCGGGAAGAGTCACTCGGTGGGGACGTCTCGCTAGTCAGTTGCCCTCCTAGAGGTTCCCCTCAATCTACAACTACCACCTGGGCTGGGCTGTCTTCTTCTGCAACGATCCCAGGGGCCCAGACCTACGTCCTGTGCCTGGGAGCCTCACCCTTCGCAGGCGAGTCTCCTTAGGCTGCCTCTCCCAGAGAATCTGCCCGCCGCCCTGGAAACTTCGCTCCGCCCCTAGGCGTGTCTCTGTGCGGCTCTTCCAGCAAGAAGCCACCTAGCTCCTGGGACCCTGCTCTGCACCAATCACCTGGCTATGCAGCCCCTCCCCTGAGCCACCACCTGGAGCCCCGTACAATAGCTCTGACACACAGAGACCCACCACACACCTCCTCCTCCGGACAGCCGCCCGGTTTCCGACGCAGTCACTAGGAGTCCAAACAACTCACTTTGGGTCTCCTCCTCCCACCAACCACCCGTAGCCCTAGGCAGTCACTCCAAGTCCAAGTGACCCGCCCTGTTCCTCCTCCTCCTCCTTGGGGTAGCCCCCCGGGTGTTCAGGAGCGGTGGCTCCGAGACCAGGTGACTCACCACGCTCCTCCTCCAGGCAGGCCACCGGTGTTCCGGAGCGGTTGCTTTTAGTCCAATCAACTCACCACTCGCCTCCTCCTCTGGCAACCGCCTGTGGTTCTGATGCAGTCACTCCCAGACTAAGCGTCCCACCGCTCTCCTCCTCCAGGCAGGCCACCAGTGTTCTGGAGCAGCTGCTCCGAGTTCAAACAGCTCGTCACGCAGCTCCTCCCTCGGCAACCGCCCGCAGCTCTGATGCAGTCACTCCCAGGTCAAGCAACAAGCCACGCTCCTCCTCCTCCTCCGGGCAACCTCCCGGCACTCAAGAGCGCTCGCTCTGAGTTCAAACAGTTCACCACGCAACTCCTCCTCTGGCAACCGCCTGTGGTTCTGATGCAGTCACTCCCAGACCAAGCATCCCGCTGTGCTCCTCCTCTTCCTCCGGGCAGTCCCCCGACGCTCAGGAGCGCCCACTCTAAGTTCAAACAGCTCACCACGCAGCTCCTCCTCTGGCAACCGCCCGTGGCTCTGATGCAGTCACTCCTAGACCCAAGCGACCCACCGGGCCTCTCCTCCTCCTCCGGGCAACCCCCCGGTGTTCAGAAGCGGTCACTCTGGGTCCAAACAGCTCGCCACGCAGCTCCTCCCCAGGCAGCTGCACGGAGCCCCAGCAGCTGCTTGAGTCCAAGCGCTGTGTTGAGCCGCCTCCTCTACGATGATCCCAGTTGTCCGTGTTTACCGCTCCAGTGGGGGGAGGGGCATCTCGCCGAGCAACTCCACTTCACAAATTCCCTGCGTTCCGGGGCTACCGCCCCATCCGGGACGCCTCCCCAACAGGAGAGACTCACCCGGCAGCTTTGAGTTGGTCCCAAGTCTCTCACTATCTCCTCTTTTGAATCTTGCGTCCTGGAGCAGCGTGAAATGCAGCCGCCCTCTAGTCCGCCATCTTGGCCTGCCTCAAGGTCTCTTTAAATGCGTCAAGCTCAACCTGTGCTTCACTCATTTATGACTGTCCTACAATGTAGTGTCCAATGAAAAACTTAATTTCTCATCATTCAGAAATACATTATGCTCTAAAAGATGTATATGTCATCTTCACAAGATCATTGACATATACTTTCCTGACCCTAAGAGAACATCTAAGTTTACTATAATTACTTATGCACTTCTTTATAGAAGTGACTCATCTCAGGCTAATACTTATAGAAAAGATCAAGGCATATGCCACTGCATATAGGAATATTAGCAGGGCTGAAGAGATTAGACTGTCACCAGAACAGACATGGTCATACTGAAAGTTCCCTGAGGACAGGAGCTGGGTTGCATTTATTGGTGTTTCTAGTTCCTGGCATAGTTCAATTATACAGTAACTGTTCAATGAATCTTTAAATAACATTTCTTGAGTAATAGACACGCAGTCTATTAAATGTGGTAAACATATACTGGCAATGGGCTAGGACACGGCAGCATCTTATTGTGAAATACAGCATTTATGACAATGGAAAATCATCTTTCTCTTTAAATGCTGACAGTAGAAACAATAAAAGGAAATAAAACTTAACAGGCAAATAGAAATAGCAACCGAAGATTAATAGATCACTGTCTGCCTCACAGTTACCTTCAAAGAATCGACAGAGAGAGCCACGGGGAAATGACAGCTGAAGAGAACCCAAGAAATTACCTAGCACCAACAAAAAGATCAACCAAAGTGCCATTCCCCAGCAACACCAGTGAATTACTAGTGAGCAGTGTTAGTCTGTGTTCTGGTAAGTGTTCTGAGCAACCTCAGACACACCGGTGAGTCTGACACCAACCAGCTGACAGCCCCCTGGTGGCAGACAAAGCAATGTGTGGGTTAGTGCTAGGAACAGAGATGAGTGATTGATTTTATTACCTACATTGTAAACTCTTAAATATTTTTGACAGGAAATTGCCAAATCCAGACACTACCAGGAAAACAAGAAGTACAGAGAGGTAGGGAAGTATTTGTGATGTGCAAAGCAGAAGAAATAACAGGTAAGTGTGTTTGGAGCCTATCTTTGGAAGTGTAAGTCAGGTAGACTGTCCAGCAATAAATAGTTGGAAAATGGTGATTTGAAAATCAATTGTAAGAAAAATGTAAATGTCAGATGGGGACACAGCTTAGCATTCACAGGGACCAGGGTTCACATAGGTACATACACACACTCAAAACCTCACTTACAATATTCAAATGGCCAGGCACTGTGGCACACTACTCTAAACCCAGCTACTTGGGAGGTTAAGGCAAGAGGATAGCAAGTTCAAAGTCAGTCTTGACAACTTAGGAAAACTCTGTTGAAAATTAAAAAAATGGATATCATTCAGTAAGACATCCCCCTGTGGGTTCAATCCCTAAAACCACAACAAAAATTTTGTTTCTAAATTGTGAATGTTGTCATTTACAGCCTGGCAATGTCTGAATCCCATGCTCATGGAAAAGGGCAATAATGAAGATGTACACCATCCTTCTGTCTTCTGACCAACTTTTGTGTCCTGGGAAAATGGTTAACACTCATTATTAAAAAAAAAAAATACTCCTTCTGTGTGACTTAGATGAGACTTGCTGCCCAGTTTTTCTCCTGATGCTGTGGGCCTTGTGATTGACTCTCGGGTCTACCTGCTTCAACCAACAACGTCCTCTTCCTTTACCATGAGGAACTCATTCATGAATGTTCTTTCTCTTGCAATATTTTGAGTAATTGCTCCTTAATTTTCCAGTGCAGTTTTGTGTTTCAGAGACATGTAATAAATCCTTTATTTTTAATGTACAGAAAGAGATGTTCAGATTTAATAGTAGACAATCTGTTCTTTGTACCACAACTAAGAAAATGCTGAAAAAATATTTAAAGAATGTTAGTTTGAAGGAGCATCAAATAATTTGCCAGCTATGGGGGCCCACAGTTAGTGTTGTCTTGACCAAGTGCCCAAAGGACTGTGGAGCTGACTTTTATTTATTTATTTATTCGTTTATTGATTTATTTATTTTTCGTAGCAGGGATTGAACCCAGGGGCACTTAGTCACTGAGTCACATCCCCCTTTGTTAATATTTTACTTAGAAACAGGGTCTTACTGAGTTTTTTAGTACCTTGCTAAGTTGCTGAGGCTATCTTTGAAGTCTCAATCCTCCTACCTCAACCTCAGTTAAAAAAAAACTTAAATGAGGTTGATTGCAGTGGTGCACACATGTAATCCCAGCAACTTGGGAACCTGAGGCAGGAGGGTCCCAAGTTCAAAGCCGACCTCAGCAACTTAGTGAAACCCTGTCTCAAAAACAAACAAAAAATAAAAACAACAAAGTTAAATCAATGGAACACTGAAAACAACTTCACTTAGTAACTAATTTGAAACAAATGGAAGATGAAAGTCTGCAGATAACACAAGTGGCAGTTTTAGTAAGAACTGAAGAGCTTTACTTAGGAATAGAAATTGGAAGTGTCTTACAATTTCCTTCTTGCCTTCGGCCTACCATTCTCAGAATACTCAGTTTTTCTCATCCATTTCTAGCTCATTTTCATTTTTCCTTATTTCTTGGTGTGAAAAAGAGCAAGGGACAGGAGATGATGTGCAGAACGGACTGACACGGACAGGCCAAGCCAACAGGGTTATGGGTCTAGGAGAGGGGTCCCAGCCCAGTGCCACCCTTGAGTAAAAGCAAGATCACACAGTGTTCTAAGGCACTCCTTTCTATGAGAAGAAGAATTTATTTTTTATTTTTTAGTTAGTATTTTTCATTTATTTGAAAATTTATTTTATAGAAATCTATAGGGTAGAGTATTATAATTTCATGCATGTATAAAGTATGTAATGATCAAATCACGTTAAACATTTTAAATCAATTTTAAACAAGCAATAATTGTACATATTTATGGGATATGATATTTTAATACAGGTATGCAGTCGGTATGGATTAAATGGAGGTAATGAATGCCTCCATCTTTTTCTTGTTGTTGTTATAGGTATTGAACCCAGAGACACTTAAACACTGAACCACATCCCCAACCCACCCTTTTTTTGTGGTACTAAGGATTGAACCCAGTGCCTTGTGCTTCCAAGGCAAGTGCTCTACCAACTGTGCTATGTGCCCATCCCCCAACGCTTTATTCTTTTTTTGAGACAGCATCTCAGTAAGTTGCCTAGGATAGTCTCAAACTTGTAATCCTCCAGCATCAACTTCTGAGTTGCCGTGATTATAGCCATGAGCCACCATGCCGAGCACGTTTCCATCTCTTTATCATTACTTTGTGTTTGGAGCCTTTGAGATCCTCTGCAAAGAGATTTTTGAGGATTCTCACCAAACCCGTGGTCACTTCAGCTAGTCCTCACCAGCCCAGTTAAAGGTCTCAGAAAACCGTGGTGGTTATGAAGTTCTTGTTTTGTTTGGTTTTCTTCTGTGGGCTGAGGATTGAGCCCACGACCTTGCACATTTTAGACCAGCTCTTTACCACTGGGCTAATTCCCCAACACTTTTTATTTTTTATTTTGAGATAGTCTCACTGAGTTGCTGAGGCTGGCCTTGAATGTACAATACTCCAGCTTCGGCCTCCTAATAGATGTGATTGCAAGCATGTGCCATGGTTGTGAAGTTTTGAATGGTGGTTTGCTATCATCTCTGTTCATCACCCTAAATTCAGCTTGCTGTGTCCCTTGCCCCTGTGATTGTTCTCAAATTGCCACAGGGACAGATGTGTCCTAACTATGCCTGCTTCTCCAGATGTGCCTCATCAAGGGCTCCAGGCTAAGGAACTATCATCTTTTCTTGCCACAGGGTACAAGTTCAGTGGAGCATTTGTGTACAGGGTAGGAGGGGGAAAGTATCTTTGAAGGTCCTTTCCTTTTGACCTCTCTCCCTTTTCCATCTGCCAACTGCAATGAAATAATTTCAGCATCCTGCTAACTCTGTGCCCCTTCTAACTGCTTAGGTGTGATTTTCTAAAGATTGAAATCGTGGCTGTCATTAAATACAAAACGAACATGGATGAGAGATTTTTTCCAACTCCTTCGCTGATAAGGAGACCAGTCAGATGTTAAGATGAATTCAAAGGAGAATATAAAGAACAGATATATAGGCATGAATATGGATTTTAGAATAAATTTATAATAATGATTTTTTATGTAAGGTTGTCTTATATTGTACATAAATTTTACATATATAATTATAGTAGTTTAAGAATATTAATCTTCTAATCATATCAGGGGTATTTATGTGGACCCAAGGTTATAGGCAAAAACCATCTGCTTTTTACAAGTACCTTTTAAAGGATTCAGTGTGTGGCTGGGGTCGTGGCTCAGTGGCAGAGCACTCTGTGTGAAGCACTGGCTTCGAGTCTCAGCACTGCATGTAAATAAATGAAAAAAATAAAGGTCTATCAATTAAGGATTCAGTGGTTTTCAGTGTATTCACAGTATATTCATACCACATTTTCCAAAATATTTTCACCACTCCAATATGTAATATATTAAATCATGGATCCCAGGTGAGCGCATGCACGTTTGTAACTATTGCTAAATCCAAAGTTACACTTCACCTTTTTTGGTTGAACACTCTAGAATTCAATCCCCTCCCTTATCCTCAGCTGCTTCCCAATACACACATGTAGGCAAGATCCAAGTGGCTGAGGATTTGATCATTTCTACTTCCTCATCCTCTGGAACTTGCCAGTCACACAGTGTGTTCTCACTGCTCCCTGTAGACATGGCTTTTGATTTCTACTACCCTTTTCTGCATCTGTTTTCCTACCTGTTCTTTAGGGCAGGCCCATCTCCCATTTATTTCTGCAACTTCAGGGCCTAGAAGGACATTGGAAGTGGCAGGTGCCAGTGAATATTTCTGGAAGGCATATTTTCTTGTCATGCCTCCCTACTCTGTATACCCTGGTATACCCCAAGCCTCTGATTATAGCTAACTTCCTCCGTTTCTTTTCCTGCCCAGAGGAAATTTGTCTGTGGCTGGTTAGTCCTTGATCGCTGGCTTCCCTGCTGCCTGGGTGAGTGATCTTAACAGTTCCTTTCCACAGGGTCCTCTACTAAACCTGATCAGGGTTTCTTTTTCTTTTTTTCCTCTTTGGTACCAGAGATTGAACCAGGTGTGCTCAAACACTGAGCCACATCCCCAGCCCATTTCATTTTTTAAATTTTGAGACAGGGTCTTGCTAAGTTGCTTGGGGCCTTGCTAAGTTGCTAAGGCTGTGTTTGAACTCGTGATCCTCCTGCCTCAGCCTCCCAAACCACTGGGATTACAGTTATGAGACACGCCTCTTGATTGATCAGAATTTCTGAGCTGATCATCTTGGATCCTCTGCAAACAGGTTTCTAGGCATTTGTGAAGGGCTCTGTTTGGTCTCAGGTGTCCTGTAAGGATTTTACTAGTACTTTTAAGTTCTGTCCTAATTAACAGTCACAGTGTAAGTGATTCCTTTTTTAAAACCAAGGTGATGGACTTTTTCCTCGCCTTGTTGGCTAGGGTGTTGGATTTAATTGCTTCCCTGGGGAGATTGCTTTGAGGACTCCCCACTCCACCCAGCTTGTTCGAGGTAAACTATTATGTATCTTTTTCTAAAATAACCTTGAGGAAATTCTCATTTTAAATAATTTTAAATGTTTTTATTATCATTCATTTTTATTATCATTTTTAGATGTTTTATTATCATTTAAATGTTTTTAATAGTACATTATAATTATACATAAGAGTGGGATTGTGATGCATTCATAGATGCAGATAACATAATTTTGCTCCTTTTCAGTCCCAGTACTGTCCTTTTCCCTCCCCACCCCCTTCTTCCTTGCTACTATTCTTCCTTCCATTTAACTATTATTTTTTAATTGTTGCATTAGTTATATATAAAGATGACATTTGCTGTGATATGGTCATAGGTGCATATAACATGGTTTGGTCAATTTCATTCTGTAGTTCCACTCTTCCAATCCCTCCTCCATTCCCCTCCATCCATCTCCTGTACCTCACTCTTCTCCCTTCTATCGTCATGGGATCCCCCCTTTTTAAATTTTCTCATTTCTCACTAACTTCTGCATATGAGAATAAACATTCAACCCTTGACTTTCTGAGTTTGGTTCATTTCACTTAACAAGTTCTCCAGTTCCACCCATTTCCCAGCAACTGACAAAATTTCATTCTTCTTCATGGCTGAGTAAAACTCCATTTTGTGTATATATATATATATATATATATACCATATTTTCATTATCCATTCATTTGTTGATGGGCACCTGGGCTGATTCCATGACTTGGCTATTGTGTGTGCTGCTATAAATATTGACATATCACTTTAGAATACTAATTTTACTTCTTTTTGATAAATACCAAGGAGTGTGATAGCTGGGTCCTATGGTGGTTCCATTCCCAGTCTTTTGATTATTCTCCATAGTGCCTTCCAAAGGGATTGTACAAATTTGCAGTGCCACCAACAATGTATGAATGAATGTACCTTTCCCACTCACCTCCTTGCCAGCATTTACTATTATATGTATTCTTGATGATTTCTATTCTGACTGGAGTGAGATGGACCCTCACTTGGCATTTCCCTGATTGCTGGGGATGTTGAACATTTTTTTCATATATTTGTTGGCCCTTTATATTTCTTCTTTGAGAAATGTCTATTTAGCTCTTTGACTCATTTATTAAAAGCATTTATGCTTTTTGGGTTTTTTTTTAGTTTTTTTATGTATTTTTGTATATAAATTTCCTGTGAGAAGAGTAGGTGGCAAAGATTTTTTTTTGCCATTCTGTAGCCTATCTCTTCCTGCTCTTGTTTCCTTTGCTGTGCAGAAGTTTTTTCATTTGAGGTTATCCCACTTATTGATTCTTGGTCTTCTTTCTTGAGTTTAGGAGTCTCATTAAGGAAGTCAGTGCCTGAGCAGATGTGATGGGTGTTGACACTATTTCTCCTAGCAGTTGCAGTGGCTCTGGTCTAATTCCTAGGTCTTTGATCCACTTTGAGTTGACTGGTGCAGCACAAGTGACAGGGACCTAGTTTCATTCTTCTACATGTGGACATCCAGTTTTCCTGGCACCATTATTTTAAAAGGTTGTTTTTTCTTCAATGGTTTTGGCAACTTTGTGAAGGAACAGATGACTGTATCTACTTGAATTGGCTTCTGTATCTTCTATTCTGCTCATTGGTCTTCATGTTTTGAAGCCAGTACCAAGCTCTTTTTGTTCCTATAGCTCTGAAGTGTACTAAGAATGAATATTGTGATACCTTCAGCATCACTTTTATTACTCAGTATTGCTTTGGATATTCTGAATCTTTTATTCTTTCCTATGAATTTTAGGACTGCTTCTCCTACTTCTGTGAAGAATACCATTGGTATTTTGATGGGGATTGCTTTCAATCTGTAGATTGCTTTTGGTAATAGGACCATTTTAATAATATTAATTGTCTACCATGAACATGGGAGAGGCCTTTCCATCTTCTGAGGTTCTCTTCAATTACTCTTTTCAGTGTTCTATAATTTTCATTGTAGAGGCCTTTCACCTCCTTGGTTAGATTATTCTCAAGATTTGGGGGGGGTACTATTGGTAGGAAAGCTAATGATTTTTATATGTTAATCGTGGAAATACTCAGTTTTAAACCTATCTCCATATGCCCTGCAGTTTTTCACTATTATCACCTCACGCTGTAATTCCAGCCTCCCACATTCTCTAAGAACAAATGACCATTTCAGAATATGGGACCCCTAACGGTGGCTCTAATATCCTACCTTAGGATGTCTGGTGTTGAGTTTGGTCTGACACATGCATCAGGTTCCCCAACCTCTGGCTTTCCCGCAGCTGTCAGTTCCCTCGTGAGAGTTTCACAAATGTGCCTTCAAAGAAATGATGATCCTGTGATGGATATGCCAGTTATCCTGATAGGATCATTACCCAGCGTATACATGTAGTGGAGTGTCATGAATATGGACAAATATGATGTGGGAATTATAAAAACTTTAAGAAAGTGTGCTAAAAAGTCCAAACATAATCGTTTTTGTTTTCATGCTGTTTTTGGGAGATCTCCAACATGTTATTTAAAACACAAACACACTTGCTTTACTGGTTTGCATTGGTGCATTCTGTCCTTCCCAAGATAAAGCGCTGTGGGCTGGTCAACCCGCAGCTTGAGAGCAAGAGGTCTCTTCCCCAGGTCCTTCCTCCACCTGTTGGAATGAGGCGTGTGGGGGCGGCTGCCGCCACCCGAGGGTTGGAGCCGCGCCCCTGCCCAGGCGCTCCCCGCGAGATCTGTGCGGGGACTGGAGGAAGGGGACCTGGCAGCGGGATCGGACCTCCTCTCTCCACTCGAGAACCCTGAGTCTGGCGACTGAGACGCGGCAACCCGGGAGGTGCCATGGGAGCCGGCGGGGTGGAGGCGGCCTGGGGCAGGGCCGGCGCGAGGCTGGGCGGGACGGGGGCAGGGCGGCGCGCAGGCTGCGCTGGGTGCGCGGGGAGGGGGGGGAGCTCCTCCCACTGCGCTCCGGGAATTGCAAGCGCTGGGCAGCGGCGGGTGTGCGGTTCCGCGCTACCGCTGCCGCCACCTCCTCCCAAGAGAACTGGGTAGGTGCTGCTGGTGACTGGGCGATATGAAGCGGCTCCCCACAGCGCGGCCGGATCACTGGGATGTGGCTCAAGCCCGAGGAGGTGCTGGTGAAGAACCCTGAAGCTCTGGGTGGCCCAGGGTAGCAGCGGGTACTTCTTGGCACAGCGGCGCCGCGGGCACGGCGAGGGGATCGGTCACCTCAGCGGTAAGGGGGGGCGGGGGTGAGCCGGGCCTGGGGTCTCGCTTCCGACCGCGCCCGCCGCTCCCAGCCCGGGATTGGGACCTGGAAACGTGGGAGGCGCCTCTACAGCCTGCGGGGCTGAGAGGGTCTCGGGTGTGGTGCGGACGCTGCCTGGGCGGCCGGGCGGGCTGCGCGGGGTTCGCGGGGCGGGGCCAGTGCGCGGCTGCGAGGGGTTCGCCGGGAGCGCTCCCCCTGCTGCGCTTGCGGATGTATGAGCGCTGGGCACCCGCGAGCCTGCGTTTCCCGCGCAGCAGCTGCCGCCGCCTCCTCCCGAGCGAGCTGGGCCACGTGTGACCTTGGCTCCGGCTACCTGAAGGGGGGCACCAGAAGAAAGGGAAACAACCCCACGAGGTGCTGCTGAAGGACGCCCTGAAGCTCTGGGTGAACCAGTGGAATAGCGGCTCCTTCATCCTAGGTCGGGGTGGCGGGCAGGCGAGGGGGGCGGCGGCCTCAGCCATAAGGGGCTCGCGGCGTGGCCGGCCCTCAGCTCCCAGCCCAGGACTGAATCGGAGGTGGGGATTTCTTGGGAGACATGGGGTCAGGATGGCCCTGCCTCGGGTTCATTTTGCTTTCTTCTGCATTTCTTGGGCACGTCTGGTAAAGACTGCGTCTAGGTTCGTTGTTTGGCTTTTGCATGTTGGTGTTTAATTGTTCAGCAAGATTTCTTGAATGTTATCCTTCCCCATTGATGCTGCCTTTGTTCCTGCGTTAAAGACTGTCAGTCTGCCTCTGGGCTCTGCGCTGGTCCACTGACCTGTGTTGAGTCTACTGCTGGCAGCACACTGTCTTGATGACTGTGGCTTCGTAGTAAACCTTGAAAACATGTAGCGTTCCTCAACTATGTTTTTCTTAAGTATTGTGGTGCCTTCTTCTAAGGTCTCTCTTTTTTTTTTTAAACTTTTTTGTGAGTTGTCAGTACTTCCAAAATAGCATGATGGTATTTTCATTGGGGTTTCATTGAAGCCGTAAGTCAAGTTGGGAGGACCTAACATCTGAACAGTATTGACTCTTCCAACCTATGTATATGGAGTATCTCTATTTCCATCTTCTTTTTTTTTTAAAGGAAAATATAAAACATTTATTGTGTTTCTGTATGTAGAAAATTCAAGATAACCCATAGATAAATTATTACAAGAAGCATTCATAATTCTAAAAATAACACATTTGCTGAATACAAGGTTATATTAAAAAAACAGTGCTGTTTCTACATTCCAGCAAAAAGATGTAGAAGTTTAAAGTTTTTAAAATTGTATTTTATAGCAACATGCAAATTGTTTATATAAAAGATAAGAATATCAGAAAATTAAAAACCTACAGAGAAAAAAATTGAGCTTTTGACAAAAATTAAAGAACACATAAATGGTGATATACAATATATTTTTGGATCAAAAGCTTCAGTATTATAAAGGTGTTAGAGCAGTCCTAACTGAAATCTGAGCAAAGTTTGTAGTTTTTCTTTTCTTTTTTTCTTTTTTGGTGTTTGATACATTCTGTTATTTTCCTTTCCCCCCACCCCTCCCACCCCTCTTTTCCCTCTATAGAGTCCCTCCTTCCTCGATTCTTGCTCCCCTCCGACACCCATTATGTGTCATCATCCACTTATCAGAGAGATTTCTTTCCTCAGATTCATGTAGATTTATGCATGTACATCCTGTGCATATTCAATTAGGCTGTGCCTTACAAAAGTATTTCTTACTTGTCAATGGTGTCTACTCCCCCTGCCCAAGTTACAGCCTTGTGTTGCTGGAGTGTTGGAAAGCAGTTGTCATGTTATCCTTCTTCCCTGCAGCTCTGCTATGCTTCTTAGTTCCTTAAGTTTTTCTTGATTTTTTCCTTTATTTTTCTAAAGGAAAGCATGTCATCTTTGAACAAAGTTTTATTTCTCTACTCTATACCTTCTTTTTCCTCTTTTTGTCTTAGCATATTAGCTGTATCTTTGAGTATGATGTTGAATAAGAGTGATAGAAGTTGTCTTTACCTTGTTCCTGGTTATAAGGAAAGTGTTGCATTTCTCTATAAGTATGATGTTAATTGTAGGGTTTTGGGGGAAGAAGGTAACTGATATTATCAAGTTAGACAAGTTCTTGATTTCTCGTTTGCTATTTTTTTTTCCTTTAATCATGATTGGGTGTTCGATTTTTGTCAAATGCTTTGTGTATCAATTGGAATGATTTTGTGATTTCCCCCCCCCCTACTTCTCTGTTGATTAATTTTTGAATGCAGGACCATTCTTGCATATTTGGAGCAAGTCCCACTAGATCATGAGATATAATTTCTTTTATATGTTGGTGTATCCTGTTTGCTGGTGGAATTTTTTGTGGTGTAAACAACTGAAGTCAGGGCGTTGAGCATACTAGGTGAGCACTCTGCCACTGAGCTACAACCCTAGCGCCTCCCCTGTTTTTTTTTTTTTTTTTTTTTTGCTTTCTGCGACTGTGAGGATGGGTTTCTTGTGAGCCTCTGCTTTCTTTTCTTCCTTTTTTTTTTTTTTTAAGTCTACTCTGACAATCCCTGGGTGCTTTTGGTTGTTGTATTTAGACCATTCATATGTAAAGTGATTGTTGGCACTGTTGGATGAATCTCTACCATGTTTGTAACTGCTTTCTATTTGTTGCTCTGTTCTTTTTCTTTTGAATCACTTTTCCTGACTTCTTTACCAATCGAATACTTTGTGATTCCTTTGGTTTATCTATTATCTTGCCAAAATACCTTGAAAAGAATTTGTAGTATATATTTCTTGTTTGGAACATAATTTCCAGATTAGTCTATGTCTACCTTTAAATATTATGGTGTTTCACATGAAATGTAGTCTTTTTTTTTTTCTTGTACTGTAGATTGAACTTAGGGACGCTTAACCACTGAGCCATATCCCCGGTCCATTTTAGTTTTGTTTTGAGACAAGGTCTGAGTTGCTGAGGCTGGCCTTATACTTGTGATCCTCCTGCCTCAGCCTCCTGAGCCACTGGGATTGTAGGTGTACAGCACCATGCATGGCTGAGATGCAGAGATAATAGCATTCCCAGATCCTGTCATCTTTTATGACATTGTTGTCATTCATTTCACTTATTTACATACAGTAGTCACTCAATAAATGTTTTGTTAACCCTTTAAACATTTCTTTTAAGATTACTTATGAATAGGAAAAATAAGAAACTAATTTATACTAATTTCTTTTCAGACACATTTCTCTTCTTTATATAGCTCAGAGCTACCTGACCTATGTGTTTTTTTTCTCTCTGAAGAATTTGATGGTTGGGTCTGCTGGAATTGAATTTCCTGTCTTGTTCAAGAAAATCTTTGTTTTTCAATTATGAAGGATAATTTCACTGGACCCAGCCTGGCCAGTAGTCCATGCTAGTAATCCTGCCAATTTGGGTGACTGAGGCAGGAGGATCACAAGTTTGAGGCCAGCCTCTGCAATTTATTGAATCCCTATCTCAAAATGAACAAAACAACCAGGGTGTGGCTCACTGGTAGAGCACCCCTGGATTCA
Source organism: Sciurus carolinensis (assembly GCF_902686445.1). NCBI lineage: Eukaryota > Metazoa > Chordata > Mammalia > Rodentia > Sciuridae > Sciurus > Sciurus carolinensis. Next base: position 761,944 of record NW_025920151.1, read on the forward strand.
ATACCAAGTATCCAATTAAGAAAAAAAAAAAGACCTCACTGCACATAGACTTATCGGTTGGTGATTCCTTTCTTTCAACTATTTCAATTCCCTTGAGCGCATGCTTGGAGAAGTCTGCTGTAATTATGGTGTTCTTCCTATGTTGTCTGCTTCACACCCCAGCTTCCTTAAAGATTTTTTTTTGGTTTCTGCAATTTGAATATGATATACCTCAGTGTAGATTTGTAAATATTTTTCCTTTGTTTTTTATAATTTTCTGCGTGGTGTTCTCTGTACTTCTTGGAGCTGTGATCTGGGGTGTGTCATTAATTTTGGAAAATTCTTGGTCTTTATTGCTTCACATGATTGCTTTCCTCTTCTCCTGTTTTTCCAGTTTGGGGTTCTTATTCTTTTGGGAATTATCCACAGCAGTCAGATATTCTGTACTTCCTGTGTCTCTCTCTGTCTCTCTCTTTTGACTTTTCAGTGGGAGTTTCTGTTGATCTGCCTTGACTATCCCATCTACTAATGAGACATCAAGGGCAATCTTCATTTTTGTTTATTTCTATTTATTTTGTTTTTCATTTCTTAGAGTTTCCATCTCTCTGCTTTCATGACTTAGTCTTCCATACTCTGTACCTTTTCTTTAGAGCCCTTCACCTATAAATCACAATTATTTAAAAAATTCTCTCAAAGTACCAAGATCTTTCATATCTGTGTGTCATTCCGATGCATGCTTTATCTTTTAATAATCTTGTTTTTTCTTGCATACTGACATGTTTTATATATATATATATATATATATATACACATATATATATATATACATACACATAATAAAGAACTTATTATGTATACATATATATAAGTAATAACCATTGAGGAAATCATCTTCAGTGTGAGTTTTGCTATTCTGACTGGGACTTGGTTCTTTGCAGTTTACTGTAGCTGAAGGTACCAGAGGCCTCATATTCCTCCATTTCCCTGGTTGGGTCTCCCCTCTGTCCCTGGGTTCAGAAATTTCCAGTCTCCCTGTTCTTTGAGCTGTCATCTGCTCTCATTTATCCTGGAGCTTTTGCTGTTGGCAAGGGGGAGGGGCCTAGAATCATCAATCTCAGTCATCAGTGGACCTGTGACCCTGACCTGTGACCTTCCCATGTGATTCCTAGTCACTTCCTCCCACCTCTTGGTGAGAGAAAAACTGGAAGAGACACAGGAGCCAGAGAAGTACCTTCCTCAGCTGGGGTGGAGCCCTGAGGATGCCGCATGGCCTTATTCTTCCCTTGTCCAGAGAGCTGGGCAGGTGTCCCTGGGGTCTTTCAGTGGGAACTGGTGGGGTTCTGGTGAGAACACCTGTGCTGCCTTGGGGTCCCTTAAGACTGCAGCACCAGGAGTTTCTTATTCTTGTTCACACTCAGCCACCTACAGTTTGTCAGACTCACTACTGAAGTGTCCTCCAGTTCATGACCTCAACACTGGGGGAGCAGGTCCCAGCTGTGTCCCTGAGAATTCCCCTGTGCCACTTTAGCTTCGGGGGTTATGGTTTGACCTGTGACCTCAGTTCTTCGATTAATCCAAGAAAAGCCTCTGATTTCCAGTCTGCTTGGCCTCTGCTTGTATTTATGGGAGGGATGCTTCCCAAGCTCTTTGCATGCTGAAACTGAAGCTGGAAGTCCCTTTGTGGCTTTTTGATTGCTGCCCTGCCCACCTGCCCATCATTTGAAGGGGCTGGGTTGACACAGACCTCCTGACCTTTTCAGAAGCTTGTGAGAGAAATCTCCACTGTGCTTCAAAACTCGGCACCCCTCTGTGGCTGTCCAGTTGCTGTACAACCTCCCTGCTCCCTTCTTTCCATGTCACCTAGAGTCCCCCAGGCTGCTGTTACAAACTCTGCATGGGTTCTGTCACAGATGTCTTAGAAGCACTTCATGGGATGGGCTCCTTTCTGGGCTTCCTCAGTGTCTCCATCAGCATCCCTCTGTGTTTGCTAGACAAATGTGGCGTTTCACTGGCCTTTTGAAAACAGAGCTTTAAGCTCCCTTTCCCCAGCCTGTTTCTTACCACTGAACCTCCTTAAGCTGCCGGTGGATTGTGTATTAAGTGTCAGCTCTCCATCCAGGAGACAAGACAGCCTTCCTGCCCCCCATTCACCTGACATCCAGTAACATAACCAGTAGGGGACAGGACTTGCCAAAGCAATAATTAATATAAAAAACCCATGTGTCCTTCCTTCTGCTGGGGAAAGTCATCACGTAGGGCAGGTGAGGGAGGTGTAGGTGCCTGTCATCTGGGAATATGGAGCACAGGGTGAGGAGGGTGTCTCTTGGGTGTGGAGGTTGGCAGCAAGAGAGAGTTGATCAGCAAGTAAATATATCAAGGGTGGTGGAGGCTGGGTTTCTCTGTTGCAGAGCAGAGCTGTGAACATGGAAAGAAGAAAGAATGAACACGGGGAGTGGATCGCAGGACGCATCATCATGAACTCAGTTTTTCTGTATGTAGACTATGTATACATACACACAGACTATGTCATTGCATTAGAGATGTGTATGCCTGTGTGTAAATACATGTGTCATATGTACACACACAGACCTAGCTCTTTCCAGAGAGGTCCTGGGGTTACCCTGTTAGCAATGAGCTCTCACATACCTGCTTTATATTTTATTTTGTAGCAGGGATTGAACCTAGGGCCATGTAACCACTGATCCACATCCCCAGCCCTTTTTATTTTTTTTATTTTGAGCCACTGTTGTGCTAAGTTGCTTAGGGCCTCGATATGTTGCTGAGGATGCCTTTGAACTCACAATCCTCCTGCCTCAGCCTCCCAAGCCACTGGAATGACACATGGCTTTTGTGTAGCAATCCTCATAAAAGGAAATAGAATTCCTGGGAAAAATGTCCAATATCAGGGCTGGAGCAGGGTAAGTACAAGCGATGTTGGAATATTTTATTGTGACAGAAACTATGAAAAACCATGAGTACATGTCCAAAGGACATAGAACCCAACTTGAAGGGATTCTTACCTGCCAAACCTGGGACAATTAAAGCATCCAAGTAAATAATAGTAATGAATTATTACTACTTTGAATAAAAGCAGGAAAGATGAGACCATACTGATAAAAGTGAATAAATTGAAAGTTTGATGGATGGTAAATTTACATAACTTCATCGTTTCTCTGTAGGAGGCTTGTGAGTTACAAGGTGAAAAGGAATAAGTTCATGGTGCAGAGCCCAAGCAGCCACTAACCTAAGAGACCAAGTGAACATCACCAGGAGTGAAACAAGTTGAAATTGTGTCCACCTGAGAGGATGTGATGCATAACATTCCTTCTGTGAGGCTTGCCAGAGACTTTAACCTGAATCTAATCAGCATTAGGCAAGCCAAAACTGGGATTTGCTGCTGAAGAACTGGCCACTAATATTTGAAACCATCAAGCTCATGGAAGTCAAAGATGTCTTGAGAGATGTGAGGGCTCAAGGCAGTGGGTGATTTTGAACATGTCCAATGTTGTAGAGTCACAAGACAGGCAGTTCTCAACTCCTGATGGCTGGACTTAGAGTCTTTAATTCTACAATGGTGTACAAGCGACATGTGTTCAGTAGAAACTGTACAGGCAGTTTTTATTTTTAATAACTTTTTAGATGTTAACAGAAGTTTATTTATTTTTTTATTTTTATGAACGCTGAGGTTGGAACCCAGTGCCTCCCACATGACAGGCAAGCACTCTGCCACTGAGCCCCAGACCCAGGCCCCGTCCATGCAGTTTTGAATTTGGATCTTTTCCTGGGGGTGTGCCCTGGTCCTCTCTGATGTGGGACAGCTGCAGAGAGCTCCAGGCCCCAGCCAGCCTGGGATCATGAGGGCCATCCAGTAACAGTGTGCCCTGCGGCCAAGCGGGAGGAACAAGTGGATACATCCCATGCATTTCCCAGTCACAGTGTGTTTGTTCCCCTTAGGACGTGTTTGTGAGGCACTTGGAAACTGGTGGGATCTGAGGAGCAGAGGGTAGGAATGTCCCAGCGTTAACTTTCTGAATTGTGGGGTGCTCTGTTGTGTTGGCACACATCCCTGCTGGTGTGAAACGTGCTGCACACTCTGGGGTGATGGGGTGGCAGGTCAGTGACATACTCCTTAATGATTCAACTTCCTTTAACATTGGGGTCTTAAACAAAAATAAACTCCTCAGGCCATTCAGGGCCCCCTTGGAGCCTAGTAGTGAAGGAGCATGGGCAAAGGAAGGTGAAGGGCTTCAGCTCCTCCAGGGAGGAGGGAGTTGGTTTGTTCACCTGCCAGTGATTCAGGATGCCATTCATCACAGCAGAAGGTCAGTCCTTCACCTGCTACCTGTGCCTTCTGTCCTGCGGGGTCTTGGATGTGTTGTCATATTTCTCAGGGTACCTTTCTGGAGTAGAAAGGGATTATTCTTCCATGTGAGATGTGGATATGATGAAGATCCTAACGAGCAAAACTTACCTGGTGCTTGAAGGGCATGGCAATAGTCTAGGTACTCTGAATGATGACTTAATTTCCATAATTACCCTTGGAGGCATATTGTGGTTACTTTATCTTCCAAAGAGACCAGGGCACAGAGAAATCAAGTAACCTGCCTAAGGCCACACAGCTTGAAAGTGGTAGAGCTGGGGTTCCAATCGGGCAGCCTGACTCCAACTGCAGATGCTGGGGAAATGGGTGTGAGGAAGCTAGAGCTCTGGGTCCCATGGAGCTCTGACTGTGCAGGGTGTCATTGCTATGCCTGGGCTCTCACCAGTGACCATGCTGCCTGCGCATGTGGAGTGGCAGCTGCACACTGGCTGCTAATCTGCCTGTCCCTGAGCTCACAGGTGTGTTTGCCTCTCTTTTGCCTTGCAGGTGGCCCAGTGGGTGCTCTGGAGGCAGTGCTGGATTCCACCACTGAGGTCGCTCCCTTTCAAGTTCTGCTTCAAGTTCCTGGCTCACAGGTGTACTCTCCCATAGCATGTGGAGAGTTCCTGGATGGATCCGACATTCACTGGGCCATAGCCACTGGTGAGTCTTGTTCCCGTTGGAATGTTCCAGACCCTGAGGTCTGAGCATGCGGAGCATCTGCTTGTTGATGAGCCTGCCCGGGGAGCCTCAACTACTTTCAGGAGCTCTGTGCTTTCCTCCACGTGTCTGTCTCTTTCTTAGTGATCAGAAGTACACTGAGCTGTGAGCATGAGTGAGCCAGGCGTCTGAGGGGTGTGTTTCATGCACTCACGTGTTGTTGGGTATGAAGTGGCCGTTTCCTTTACGGTCTTGGTGTCTGATTAACAGGGGTTTTCCCGGGTGTGTGCATGTGTGGTAATAGCCGGGAGCAAAGTCCAAGGGCTGTGTCTAACTTGGGCAGTCTCCTCCTCATGTTGCACGTCTGTACCAAGAGTCTGCATCACTGGGCTGCCGGGTGCTGAGGAAGTTTAAAACTCCCTTCCTCCTGCACCTGACGGTCCTGTTCCTTTTGGGCATTAGCTGGTATCTAGTCATGTTCCTGGAATTGTCACAGTCCAAGAAGCCCGTTCTGTTATATATAATCCCAAAACCATGCCTTCATTTTGCCTACACTTGTAATAAGTGTTCACCTTCCAGAGAGTAAAAAATAGGGGGAAAAAATCATCTGTAATCCTTCATCCAGTTTTAAAGTGTTAACCCATCTGTATAAAGTTAAAAAGGGTTTTATTGAATTATTTATCAACTTACTTTATTAGGTACCATAAACTTCCAATATCACCTCCTGTCTATAACAAAATTTCCCCTGGAAAAATACTGAGCATAGGAAGAGGAGATTTTTCATTCCCATCCCCCATCCAGTCTTAATCATTGTTCAACTCTCCCTGTTTCTTTCTCAGTCTGTTTATTTTTTTCCATTCATGTTCCATTTTAACTGTTCCATTTTACCCAAGATTCATTGCGACATATTCATACATGCACATAATGTAATGTCAATTTCATTTCCCAGTACCTCCCTGTTTTTAATTAGGACAAATCATCTTATTTTTATCTAAAGTGATAAAAAATATGAATGCTCAATGTAAACATATCAACCTTGAAAAGTAGAAAGAAGAAAATATCCAGCCCTCTGTGGTGGGACATACCTGTCATCCCAGTGACTTGGGAGGCTGAGACAGGAGGATCCCGAGTTCAGTGTGAGCCCCAGCAAAGACGAGGTGTTAAGCAACCCAGTGAGACCCTGTCTCTTATTAAAATATAAATTAGAGCTGGCGATGTGGCTAAGTGATCGAGTGCTTCTGAGTTCGATCCCTGGCACCCCCAACCCTGCCCACTCCAAATAAAAGAAAATATCTGTTGCCACAAATCCTAACCATCCAAAATAGCCTCAAGGGTAGTTACAAAGATGGGTAGAAATGCTCTTATATAATGTAACTTGTCTGCCAGTTCTGGTTTATATTAAAAGTATTAGGTTTAGTCAATTTTCAATAAATGGAAGGAAATGGAAGTAAAACAAAATTAAACTTCCAATAAATGTTTCTAAAAATTTCACATGAGGTCAGGGGAAGAGATTTTTGAAAGCATTATAAGGTTAGCATCGTGGTATTTGAGACACAGTGCTTCGGGTTTGACTGTGTTCTTGGACATCCCCATGCTACAGGACCTGGGTACAGCATTCTTATTCTCCTGCTTCACCAACCTCTTACCTTACAAAATTATTTTACATTGTAATTCTCATTCTGTCCTGTAATGGTGTTTTCTGTCACTGTCTCAGTTCTGCATTTATATGTCTTTCATGCTTCCACTCAGGTATGGTTCTCTCAATGCAGAATTTTTTATTTTGGTTCATCTCTTAACTGGCTGGATACCTGTGTGTGTGTGTGTGTGTGTTTTTTTTTTTTTCTCTCTCTTAGTGGTCTCATGAGTGTCCTGTTCTCTGAATGTTTTCACTTGCGCCATTGTCTGCCCCTTGCTTTTGGACTTGAATGATGCCTTGGCTGGGCGTGGTCGTGGTGGGCTACGCTCTAGAGCTCAGTGGCTGTTGCTCTGGGGTCTTCCAGGATGTGAGGCAGCTACATGGGGGTCATCAGGCTGCTCTCATGGGCCTCCCCCATCCCTGCAGCTTATGGCGATGTACTTTCACTGCATACAACTGCCTTTGTCACTGCCCTTTGGTACCTTGATCAGAATCTGTTACAGCCACAAGCATGTGTTAACATTTTCTGTGACTGTGCTGTGGCATCCTGCAGTTTGACTTCTTTAATCATTTTCTCATGGGAAATTTCTTATGTCTTTCTGCATGTGTATTATAGTCTACATTCTATTTGTTGAATTCTCCATTTAAAGACATTTTATGTTGACTAGCTATTCTTTGTCTTTGCTTTTCACCTGTACTATCCATTCTGTACATTAATTTATTGAATTAGTAATACAGCTTTCAGCATTGTTTTCTGTACCTCAGTATTAACTTAGTTACTAGTTTTTATCAGATTGTTTTGACCCTTAGTCATTGCTCTATACCTTACTTCCTTTTTTAACTCTTATTTCCTCATTTCATTTGTGAGTTCTTGTTTGGTTGAATTTATGTTCTTAGTTGATTGCTTTGGAGCACAAAGCATTTGTGAGAATTTCCTTTTCTTCTTGGAGGGTTGACTTCCTTCTAGGTTGTGTCTCATCTTCAAGACATTTTGTCTCATGTTTCTGTTCTCTTGCTGTTCATTGTACACTTCCTGTGCTGCATGTCCTCATCTTGGCATTGTTATTTAAGACATTATGGAAGCAGGAATGTGGTGGGGGCACATTTTTAACTTGGGGGCAGAGCAGAACTTTTTAACTTGGGGGGACTGGTCTACTGCTGGTGTAGGAATGGGGTGTGGTAAGGAATGGGGTGTGGGATCCTCTCCTTGTGTTTTTCCCAGACCCACTCTTACGTAGGCAAAAGAGTTGATCTTGCTCTGGATTTGGAGCTCTTGATACAAATATGTGAATTTTTGTCTCCTTGCTAGTTTGGCTTCTGGGGAGTTGGCCGGGTGGGGAGTTAGTGCTATCTCTGCTGTGTTCCTAAATCCACCCCTTCAAATGTACAGCCATGTAATGTAGTTCTTAACGGCTGCATAGCATTCAACCCTCTGGCTGTAGGTCGATTCACTCATCTGGTTCTTTAGTAGATACTTAATTGGTTCTGATTTTTCAGTACTTTCAAAACAACCAAGCATCTATTACATCTGTACTCTTCTCCTGGGCTGGCTTTGAAGACTTTTGCATTTTAGCTGAAAAGAAAAAATAGAATTTTGGATTGTTATTTGCTGATGCTTGAAGTTTGACTCCCACTTTATTGGGGATCTGAATTTGCATCTTTTCTCTTTCAGTTCAACTTGTAATCCCTTGTGTTGATATCCAGAAATTGGAAAGGACATGCAACGTCTTTCTGGCGAACACCATCCAGATCACCATGCAGAATAAGGAGCATGACTCCTCCAAGTTTCTGATCCTGGATGCGGTCTTGAAGATCATGGAGCAGCTGGTAGATGTGATGCTGCAGAGCCTGCTGGATAATGAGTTCTGGAGCCAGATGTGCAGGAGCCAAGCCAGCTCACCAAGAGGTAGAGCTTCAGTTCCATGGTGTCCCTCAGCTGCTTGACCTTTCCATGCGCTTTGGTTTGCACCTTCTAGTTGTGAGATCATCCCTGTGTCCCTGGGCATTGATTTGTCATCTGAAGTCCAAACCCAGTGTGTGAGCTGGACTTTGATTTCAGGTTTGCAGATCATAACTGGGTAACTAACTTCAGCTCTGATGTCAAGGTAAACCATTTTGAAATATCCTTAGAGAAAAGAGTGACCATGGAGTACTGTCCTGGATTCAAGTTTTTGACATAGTTACAGAATCAGTGCTGATCAAATACTACTAGTCATTAAACAGAGATTTTTTTTTTTTAACTGTGAAATGCATGTAACATAGACCTCACCATTTTTAGGCATGTAGTTCAGTATCATTAAGTACATTCACACTGATACATGACCATTCTCACTGCCCATTCTAGAACTCATCTGACTTGGTTAAACTAAAACTCTACCTACTAGACACTACCACCCTGTTCAACCTCGACCTGACAACCGCCATTCTGCTGTCTCTGTGGAATCAACTGGATCCCTCACATAAGTAGACAACATTCAATGTTTTGCCTTGGGCTTCCTTTGCTTAATATAATGTCCTCAAGGTTCATCTCTGTCATGGCATGTGTCCTTCCTTTTCAGGGTTGAATCATAATCCATTGTATGTACATACCCCACTGTGTTTATGCACTCATCTGTCCGTGCACACTTACTTTACTTTCACCTGCTGGCTATTGTGAACAATGCTGTCGTGAACTGGGCACACTAATTTCTCTGACACCTGCTTTTGATTCTATCGAGTATTTTTACCCAGAAGTGGAATAGCCAAATCATATAATTCTATGTTTAATTTTTTAAAATCAGTCTGAGCTTTTGACGTTAAAATTGTTTTGTCTCTTTTAACATTCCTGTATTTTGTTTTCTTTTTCAATTGACGTTTCTTTAAAATACCCAAGGATATGAGTAAAACATAGCTATAATATCTTTGCTCATGAGGCAGTTTAGTACTACAGCATGTGAAACTCTTGTTTTGTAACCGATTTTGGAGCAGTGTTTATTTAGATTTTTTGAATTAGGGATGCTCAACTGCTAAAGTTTACATAGATCTTGTAAAATCTGAAAAACTCTGAAATTTGTAACTCTTCTGGTCCCAAGCATTTTGAATAAGGCCGACTCAACCTGCAGTGAATTCATTCAAAGCCATGAGGTCTAGTGTTCAGTGCCAATACAAAGAAAGTCATTTTGCAAACAGCAGATCTCTTCCTCCTTAACACATGCACTTTCTTCTGACTGTCTGGTGGGGGTGCATCTTTCTCAGTGGTGGTCCGTGAACAGCAGTGTGTTTGGGGTTTTCTTGTATGCAGAATGACTTCAGGTCCCTTCCAGCTATGTGCATGTATTGCAAACTGGTCACGTGTTGCCACAAGAGGCACAAAAAAAAAATGAAATGCTCTTGGTAGGTTTCTTTTTTCTTTTTTCCCAAATTGGTTAAATTCCAATAAACTGCACATGGTGTTGGGTCATCTGTGATGTGTGACAGTTGTTTTGCAAGATGGATGGTGCTTGTCTCTTCCTTACAAAAGAGACTCTTGGGGCTCTGATCATTATTTTGTTTCCTGGTCCCATGTGCTCATGTGCCTCTTGGCTGCAGGACCCCCAGTATGGTCCCCAACTTGGGGTCATGTGTTTTAAAAGAAGACAACACAGTATGGGGAGAGCCAGGCTGTTCGTGTTTTTTCATGTTTAAGTGAGATAGTTGGTGTCCAAGTCCTTTTACTCCAGCTGACAAAGATCTGTCACATGAAAAGGCCACAGTTAGCAGCCCTGAGGGAATGAGTTTGTGGTGTATGCATAATTAGAGGGCTCATAAAACCGCCAGCTGAAGGTTTGATCCTCTCCCTGTACATAGTCTCAGGTGCAGGAGGCCAGCTCACAGGCCAGTGTGTGCTGGCAGCCCGGGGGCATCAGGATTACAGGTGATATCCTAGCCAGCTCCATTTCAGATTTGGCATTTTTGGTCTGGGGCAAAGTGAGCAGAAAAGAGGAAGGTGGAAGATCTGTAGCACCTGGGTCCCTTGGGGTAAATCGAGCATCTTGGAAGAAAAGGTATGCCTATAGTCCAGAACGTCCTGCGTCGGTGTCCTGCAGGGTTCCACCTATTAACTTCAGCTTCAGCAACAGCCTGCAGTGTGTTGCTTCATGTTCTGTCAGCACATTTCTCTTCTTGTTACAGGCTCATCCAGAGGTGCTGCCACAGAGCAGGTGACTACAGGTGCCAATCCCACACCGAATACTTCAAAACGCTAGATGAAAGGATTTTGATTATTTTCACCCTAAAGAAATGATGTTTGAGCAGACAGGTAGGTTTACCCGAGTTAAACATCACACAAAGTGTACCTGCATCAGAACACCCTAGGGCTCCCCATTGACATGTACAATCCTTAGGTTTTTATGTATCTGTTAAGAAGGTTGGTGGCACCTGCTACTGCAGTTTCAGCTGAAACTCTCTGGCTGTGACTGCTTTGGCTTGGTCATACTGCAGCTCTGCAGGCATCTGGCTTCTGGGCAGGTCTCTGTTCTGGGGTGCTTGTGCCTGGTTCAGACCTGTCAGCTCTCACCTTCTCAGTGTTGGGGCTGACCTTGTCTGTGGAGGGGAAGCAGAGACATTGAGTATGGCAAGGTCTAGGAGGCAAGTCGTGGCTAGCTGGCTTGATTTCTGATGTTGTTCTGAAAAAGGAAGTGATATGGTTAGCATCAAAACTGCCACCTGCCTGGAACCTTAAAGGGAGTTGTCACTCCTGTGTTCTTGAAGAGCTGGTTTCTCACCAGGTCACTGTTTGACTTGAGTTGTGCTAGAAATTGAAACATGTGTCTCACACACTTCAAAGTGAAATTGGATGGCTTTCCAGGAGGAAGGGAAGAACGCAGGCCTTTAAGCCCTTTTGGGGCTTTTGTTCTTGTAATTTGAGGTTTCTGGTCTCTGGTTACCAAATGTGCCCAGAGGGAGTGTGGATGCTGGGTGTGGAGCATACCCATCTGCTCTGAGGCCACAGAGAGGCCTACGTTGGTGGCTGAGGTAGTGGGTGAACTGAGAGGAAGCTGTTGTTCTCAGTTGCCTCAGACACATGAACACCATATAATAATTTCAGGACTTGTGTGCAAAATAGATAGCAGTCCTCCTGCCCTTAGTGCTCAGGTCGAGCTACTGGGATTTGTGCTCATTACCGTCTTGGTGTGTCTTGGCCTCCACCTTCTCCTGAGTGGGAAGGGAAATGTCCCACTACGGAGGAATTCATTGGCACCAGAAGCACGCTTGTGCGATGTGTGTAAGGAGTAAGATGTGTATAAGGTGTAAGCTTGACTTTAAGTTCTTCAAACCAGTGTGGCCAGCATGTTTTGGGGATGAGGATGTCAGTTTTCCAACTCATTTTATGTGTATTATGTAAATTAAATTTCTTCTTAACAGATACATAAAAACCTAAGGATTGTACATGTCAATGGGGAACCCTAGGGTGTTCTGATGCAGGTACACTTTGTGTGATGTTTAACTTGGGTAAACCTACCTGTCTGCTCAAACATCATTTCTTTAGGGTGAAAATAATCAAAATCCTTTCATCTAGTATTTTGAAGTATTCGGTGTGGGATTGGCACCTGTAGTCACCTGCTCTGCGGCAGCACCCCGGAACTTCCTGCTCCTTCTCTCACTGGCTCAGAACCCATTAGGCACCTCTCTGGCCTCTGGTTTCCACCATTCAACATTCAAGGTATGACAGCAACATTTTTAGATTTCAATGTAAACGTGTTGGATGTACTTGGCTCTCAGCGACCTTGGGGTCCCCCTGAGGTACCTCACCTTCGATTCTTGCAGTATGTGAACTTCTTTTTCTTTGTTCTTTGTAGATATACTTGACCATCATGTGTACTTTGACATGTCCGACATCCATGGAGTACAGCTTCCCTTCTTGTGGTTGTACAAGATGTGGAGCTACATCAGGCGTATATTCATATACGAACGTAGAAAATTGTGTGTGATTCAGTGTGTGAACCTGCACAGTGCACTTGGCTTCCCCTGGCTCCCTGGTCCTCCTCTGGAGAAAAGTCAGGCTCCCTTTTGGATATCCACATATGAACAATTAACCCTCTCAATGGGTAGTTCAGGTTTTTACAAGAATCACAGGACCACACAATCATCACTACAGCCACGAAACCTTTTATTACCCTCTAAAGAAGCCTCACATTCATGAGCAGTCACTCCTTATTTTTGTCTGTCAGCCTTCTATGTGGACATTTCATGTAAATGAACCTGGCACCTTGTGGTCTTTGTATCTGGCTCCTTTCACTCAGCCTGAGGTTTTCAATCTCTGTCCATGCACACTTTGTTGATGGCTGAGTACTATCTACCCTGCTTGAGGGGATGTGCCACATTTGCTGTGTCCATTCATCAATTGGTGGACGTGGGGTAGTTTCCACCTTCGACTATGAATCTGTTGCTGTATTTGTGTACCAGTTAGTGGACGTCAATTCTCAATTGTGTTGTGTGCATTCACCTGGGAGGGAATGTCTGGGTAAGCACTGCGTCCACTTTCAACCTCTGAGGGCTTCTGGCTGTTTGCCAGCACGAGTGCAGCATGCGAGGGCTCCAACTTCCCCACGTCTCACTGATGCTCACCCCACTTATCATCTGACCTCCACACGTGGCCTCTGCTGCCATTTTTGGAGTACTTCTCACAGTTACTCCAACCAGGATGGAATGCTTATTTAGTTCATGAGTTCATGAAATTCTTGCTGGTGGGGACAACAGAATCTGCTGCTTGCATTTGCTCCCAAGGTCGACCATGGGTCTGGATGGACCATGGGCTTGACTGGCTCTGGAAGGGCATGACTTCTTATTTCAGTCTCTAAACTATCAGGTTGTGCCAGCGAGTTCAAAAGTGTTTTCCTTTGGAATTTCCTTTCTGTAGACCTTTCCATGTCTTCTTGATCTCTCCCACCTCTCACCAGGGACCTTGAAGCCAGAGCACAGAAGGAGCTTTTCCAAGGCTTCTTCAGGCTGCCAAGAAAGGAGAAGCTGCACGCTGTGGTGGACTGCTCCTCTCGATTCCCTTCGATCATTGCCACACTGTGGGATGAATGTTTACCTCTGACAGCTCCACCTGCTTTGCCAGCAGAGAAGATGGCTGCTGTAATGTTGTCCTTCTGCTCAGAGAGATAGACCCTGCCCCTCACCTCTGCTTGACCTGCTGTGCATACTCTGAAGCAGCCTTTTGTCATTTTACCCGTTTTGTTGAGTCCATTTTCTGTTGCTAAAACAAAATGCTTGATATCAGGTTTACTTATTAACCAAGAAGAAAAACAAAAAGAAGAACATGGTGCTGGGTCAGCACCAGTGAGGTATTGTGGTGGACAGTGTCCCTGTGGCAGGAGCTGAGTAGATGGAAACATGATGTGTGAAGACAGGAAGCCAGAGAATGGGGAGGGACCATTGGGTTGTAACAACCCCTGTTGTGGGAATGAAGCAGGTCCCATGATCCCTACTGTGGGCTGTTCTTCCAGTGACCAACCCACCCCCTACTAGTCCTTACCTGTTCAGGTTCCACCACCCTTTAGCTGCCCCACTGGGGATCAAGCTTTCAACACAAGAACATTCGGGGGACACACTCCAACTGTATCCCAACCAGAGCAACTTGGACTGTGAGATGGGAAACATGGGGTGCGGGGCATTTGCACTGTGTTCTCCTCTAAAGAGGGACATCTAGATGGTCAGCATTCAGGAAGGAAGCATGACCTGAATTACACCATTAACCAGTCAGCCTTCATTTTTTCTGTTTTTCCTGTGGCAACTGAAAGTTGCCTAGAAGTGATGGGTAAGAACAGTATACCCTAACCTCACACTGTTGATAAAGCTGTCATGTATTTTGTTCCATTTCCTAATTTATGACAGGAAGGTAAGTCTAGACTGTTCGTTACTTATGGCCAGAAGTGGAATTTCCATAAAATAATTTAAGGTGGCTACAAAGATATTACCATACAGTAAGATTTTAGATATAAGTGGTGAGGAAGTAGCATAAAAGAAACTATTGAGATAGGTCTCAATAGTAAAATCAAATAAAAGATTAAGACATAAAGTATACATCTTATATATTTTGCTAGAGGTCTCCTATAAATTTTAATTTTTTAGCCTCCCAGAAGTCAGAGGAAAGGCAGAAACATGAGTTACAAGATTTGTAGTATCCATAGTAAGAAAGCAAGCTTGTGAAGAAACAATTTTCTTGGTACCACATCATGTGAAAGAACATTCTCTCAGATTTTTATAAAGGGAGGATTGTTTGATGTAGGACTCAGACCTGACTTGTATGTCACACAGTACCTGAAGAACATTGTTAGAAAACCAAGCCACATGTAACGAATGATTCAGAATCTTAGAATAAAGGGAAATCTTTTGTTTGAATCTTTGTTTGTAAAAGCTTCATGTGTGATTTTGAAGTTAATGTTAGTTTAGGAACCACTGATAAATTAGACTGATATTCTCAGCAATGTCCCTACAATTAATAACAGCAGATCTTCCATGCTTAGCCAGTGACCAAATCACAGCTCAGAAAAGGCAATTCCATGAGTGTGAACAAAGTCCAAGTGCACAGAGTTCATCTGCCTATATCCAGGGATAAAAATTAGACTACCTAGATAATTAAATACCTGGATAATTGATTACATGGTTTCCAGATAATACACCATGCATATACCATGTTTCCAAGAAAGTTCTTTGTGCAAATTGAATGGCAGAACTCTAGGTTATATTCCTGCAAGCAAACATTTTGCTTTTGTGAATTAGTAAATTCATATATTTTTGACAGCCTGCTGAAAGATAAGCTAGATACCTTGGAAAAACTGAAAAGGGGTGCTTATTCAAGACCACCTCCCACTTCTCACTGATAAATACCTAAATACAGAAATGAATGGAACAGGAAATGTTGAATTCAGAGGAGAGTGATGTTCTCTAGACTGGAATGATTAAAGCTGGGTTGAGTTGTGTCTTAAAGATAAGTTTGGAAAGAAAAAGAGGATTAGTGAAAGACTTTCTGCAGCTATAGTGTGAGCAAAAACTAAAAGAAATACTATCTTAGGATTCTTAAACTAGTTGGAGTGAAAATCTTCACCTATAAAGGAGAAGTGACATATAATTAAAATAGGCATTACGGTTGGTATCCCAGCCACTTGAGAGACTGAGGCAGGAGGATTTGCAAGTTCAAGGCCAGTCTCCACAATTTAGCCTGACCCCGTCTCAAAATAAAAAGAACTGGGGTTGTAGCTCAGTGGTAAAGTGCTCCTGGGTTCAGTCTCCATTTCCAAAAAGGAAAAGAAGGAACATAATTAAAAATGTATTTTGATCTTGTTCATGAAGGATGTGAATAATGGGGTGAAGTATTCAGTTACTTTTAAAGATGGGGAAGATTACTGTCTGCTGTATCAGAGTATTTGGATGATAGAGAATCTGGGAAAAGTCTCCACCTCATGGCAGTGACATCCTTGAAAGACTTGAGTAAGGACTTGTGGTAGCAAAAGAAGCATTAAGATTGTGTTTCACCCAGGTGTAGTGGTGCTTGGATTTAATCCCAGCAGTTGAAGAGGCTGAGGCAGAAGGATTGCAAATTCAGGTTCAACCTCAGTAATTTAGCCAGGCCCTAAGCAATTTAGGAAGATGCTGTCTCAAAATAACAATAAGAAAGGCTGGGGATGTGGCTTATTGACTAAGCACTCCTGTGTTCAATCCGCAGTACCAAAAAGAAAAAGAAAGTGTTGCATTAAAAAAAATGTAATTTGCTCACTCTGCGTTATAAATTAAGGTAGATACATCTTAATCTCAAACCCTTCTATCATTTCCCATCTAACTTTTCAATTTAATTCTCATTATTCTCACAACTTCTAAAAGGGCTGTAAACCTTCTTGAGACATGGTGTTTTACACAAGTGTATATTTCATCTACTGTGTTTCTTCCTTTCATGACCTCATTCTCCTCATTATTTCTTTCATGCCCATCCCCACAGAACAGGAAGCATTTAAGACTGAATTCCTGATTCTAATCCTAAATGCTTACTTTTCTGTGAAACCTCACTCGTAGTTTCACATAAAGTGAATATAACCTGTAGACATGGAACCACGTAACTTTTTCTTTTCTAACTTTTAAATAGTGCTCTCTCGCTTTTATAACTCGTAGAGCACTTTGAAAGACTTCATGTATAATTTGGCCTTTATAAAATACTTTTCAGAACTAGGTAAATATTTTCCAGGAAATAACTGAATTAGTTTACTACAAGAGTATAGTTAAGATACTCCTGTTCCTGTTTGCCAAATAATGTAATCTATGTGTGTGACTTCAAGTTTGTACAATTAATCATTACCTCTGATTTTTCAGCAGCCCAACTACATAATGTCTATGTAACTAGTCTAGATCATGAGTTAGGCACACTTTTTCTATAAATGACAAAATTTTAAATCTCTGCAGCTTCAGAGACAACGAAGTCACTGTCATATAGTCTTGGTTTATTCTACAACAGGCTGCAGCCAGATTTGTCCTGCTCATTGCAGAGACTGCCTGTGGACTGCACAATGAATCCACTTATTCCTACTTGATATTTGCTGCTTCTTTGCCTCTGTAAGCAAGAAAGTTTTTTCTTTATTAAGTTTTGATTGGCTCCTTAGTGTGCTTTCATTAATAATCCCTCTCACTAAAAAAATTTCTGAGTTAATATCAGAAAAACAGATTACCAAGTAGGTATGTGCCTCTAATATGTAGAATTATAAATATACAGACTCTCTTTTGAGGTAGATTTCTTATCTTTTAGAGATAGGGCAAATATAGACATACCTTTACTTCAGAGATATACACTGAATATTTACAGATGAATTGATTTGCTTTAAAATAATTCAGTGGTGATTCGAAGAGTAGTTAAGGTATAGGTCAGGGGTTGACAAACTTTCTCCAGAAAGGGCAGAATAATAAGTATTTTAGGCTTTATGGGCTACACGGTCTCTGTGGTGATTATTCAGGTCACTGTTTTAGCACTAATGCAACCATAGACTGTTTTGAATGAATGAGGCTTGCTGTTATAGTAGAACTGTATTCATGAAAAGAGCCTGTGGGTTGTACTTCGCTGACTCCTTGTCTGGGTGAGATAAGGTTGGGTGCATTGGTAATTGTTCAGCTGGATGATGGGTACACTGGAGTTTATTGTACCTTATTATTGCTGTCAAGAATGTTTGAAATAGGGGGCCAAGATGGCGGACTAGAGGGCGGCTGCATTTCACGTTGCTCCAGGACGCAAGATTCAAAAGAGGAGATAGTGAGAGACTTGGGACCAACTCAAAGCCGCCGGGTGAGTCTCTCCCGTTGGGGAGGCGTCCCGGATGGGGCAGTAGCCCCGGAACGCAGGGAACTTTGTGAAGTAGAGTTGCTTGGCGAGACGCCCCTCCCCCCCGCTGGAGCAGTAAACACGGACAACTGGGATCATCGTAGAGGAGGCGGCTCAGCACAGAGCTTGGACTCGAGCAACCACTGGGGCTCCGGGCGGCTGCCTGAGGAGGAGCTCCGTGGTGAGCTGTTTGAACTCAGAGAGAGCGCTCCTCAACACCGGGGGACTGCCCGGAGGAAGAGGAGGAGCACAGCGGGATGCTTTGTCTAGGAGTGACTGCATCAGAGCCACAGGCAGTTGCCAGAGGAGGAGCTGCGTGGTGAGCGGTTTGAACTCAGAGCGAGCGCTCCTGAACACCGGGAGGTTGCCCGGAGGAAGAGGAGGAGCGCGGCGGGTTACTCGACCTAGGAGTGACTGCATCAGAGCCACAGACAGTTGCCTGAGGAGGAGCTGTGTGGTGAGTTGTTTGAACTCAGAGCGAGCGCTCCTGAACACTGGGAGGATGCCCGGAGGAAGAGGAGGAGCGCAGCGGGTTGCTTGACCTAGGAGTGACTGCATCAGTGCCACAGGCAGTTGCCAGAGGAGGAGCTGTGTGGCGAGCTGTTTGAACTCAGAACAACTGCTCCAGAACACTGGTGGCCTGCCTGGAAGAGGAGAGCGGTGGGACGCTTGATCTGGGAGTGATTGCATCAGAGCCACAGGTGGTTGCCAGAGGAGGAGGCGAGTGGTGAGCTGATTGGACTAAAAGCGACCACTCCTGAACACCGGTGGCCTGCCTGGAGGAGGAGCGTGGTGAGTCACTTGGTCTCGGAGCCACCGCTCCTAAACACCCGGGGGGCTACCCCAAGGAGGAGGAGGAGGATCAGGGCAGGTCACTTGGACTTGGAGTGACTGTCTAGGGCTACGGGTGGTTGGCGGGAGGAGGAGACCCGAAGTGAGTTGTTTGGACTCCTAGTGACTGCGTCGGAAACCGGGTGGCTATCCGGAGGAGGAGGTGTGTGGCGGGTCTCTGTGTCTCGGAGCTATTGTACGGGGATCCAGGTGGTGGCTCAGAGGAAGGGCTGCATAGCCAGGCGATTGGTGCAGAGCAGGGTCCCAGGAGCTAGGTGGCTTCTTGCTAGAAGAGCTGCACAGAGACACGCCTAGGGGCTGAGCGAAGTTTCCAGGGCTGCGGGCAGATTCTGTGGGAGAGGCAGCCTAAGGAGACTCGCCTGTGAAGGGTGAGGCTCCCAGGCCCAGGACGTAGGTCCGGGCCCCTGGGAACCTTGCAGAGGAAGACAGCCCAGCCTAGCCGGGGTAGTTGTAGATTGAGGGAAACCTCTAGGGAGGGCAACTGACCAGCGAGACGTCCCCAACCGAGTGAGTCTTCCCTACTGGGGGAGGTTTTCCCCACGGGACGGTAAAACCAGGAGGACACAGGCACAAACCGGCTTTGCCTCAGCCCGCAGTCTAGTTCCCCATTGGATGAACATTGGTCAACAAGTGGAGGCACCTCTGCCCACTAGCAGGGAATATACGCCACCTGAGGGTCACCACCCCTAGAGAGGCAGCTTCTTCGGGAGCTCTGCATTATCAACCTCTTCCAAGGCTTTAGGCTACTGAAGGATAAGAGGGATATACTAGCAATCTTCAGGGACATTATAAGTTGATAGAGGAAATCTGCACATCTTAATGACCACTGATCCCTGAACAATATGAGAAAACAAGGGAAGAAAATGCCCCAAACAAATCTAGATGTACATCAATAAAATCCAGCGAACAGCATGGCAGAAGAAATGACAGAAAGGGAGTTCAGAATGTACATAATTAAAATGATTAGGGAAGCAAACGATGAGATGAAAGAGCAAATGCAGGCATTGAATGATGAGATGAAAGAGCAAATGCAGGCATTGAACGATCGCACCAATCGACAGTTAACAGAGCAAATTCATGGAAGCAAAAGATCATTTCAATAAAGAGTTAGAGATATTGAAAAAAAACCAAACAGAAATCCTTGAAATGAAGGAAACAATAAACCAAATTAAGAACTCCATAGAAAGCATAACCAATAGGATAGAACAGCTGGAAGACAGAACTTCAGATATTGAAGGACAAAATATTTAACCTCGAAAACAAAGTTGAACAAACAGAGAAGATGGTGAGAATCATGAACAGAATCTCCAAGAACTATGGGATATCACGAAAAGGCCAAATTTGAGAATTATTGGGATTGAGGAAGGCTTAGAGAAACAAACCAAAGGAATGAACAATCTATTTGAAGAAATAATATCAGAAAATTTCCCAAATCTGAAGAATGAAATGGAAAATCAAGTCCAAGAGGCTATAGGACTCCAAATACACAAAATTACAACAGACCCACACCAAGGCATATTATAATGAAAATACCTAACATACAAATAAAGACAGAATTTTAAAGGCTGTGAGAGAAAAGAACCAAATTACATTCAGGGGAAGCCAATACGGATATCAGCAGATTTTTCAATCCAGACGCTAAAAGCTAGAAGGGCCTGGAACAACATTTTTCAAGGTCTGAAAGAAAATGGATGCCAACCAAGAATCTTATACCCAGCAAAACTTACCTTCAAATTTGATGATGAAATAAAATCATTCCATGATAAACAAAAGCTAACAGAATTTACAAAAAGAAAGCCAGCATTACAGAACATTCTCAGCAAAATATTTCATGAGGAAGAGATAAAAAACAAGAAGGAAATCAGCAAAGGGAGGAATTTTCCTAAAGGAACTGTCAAATAAAGGAGGAACCAAGATGTGCCTAAAATTTTAAATATGAACCAAATGACCGGGAATACAAATCATATCTCAATAATAACCCTGAATGTTAATGGCCTGAATTCATCAATCAAAAGACATAGACTGGCAGATTGGATTAAAAGAAAGATCCAACAATATGTTGCCTGCA
Organism: Sciurus carolinensis; assembly: GCF_902686445.1. Lineage (NCBI taxonomy): Eukaryota > Metazoa > Chordata > Mammalia > Rodentia > Sciuridae > Sciurus > Sciurus carolinensis. Next base: position 782,822 of record NW_025920151.1, read on the forward strand.
AGAGACTCACCTCATAGAAAGAGATACCCATAGACTAAAGGTGAAAGGATGGGAAAAACATACCATGCACATGGACTCAGCAAAAAGTGAGTATCCATCCTCATTTCAGATAATGTGGACTTCAAGCCAATGTTAGTCAGAAGGATAAAGAAGGACATTTCATACTGCTTAAGGAAGCATAAATCAGCAAGATATAACAATCATAACCATCTATGCCCCAAACAGTGGCTCATCCATCTATGTTAAACAAATCCTTCTCAATTTTAGAACCAAATAGACCATAACACAATTGTAACTAGGTGATTTTAACACACCTCTTTCACCACTGGACAGACCTTCCAAACAAAAATTGAACAAAAGAAACCATAGATCTCAATAACACAATCAAAATTTAGACTTAACAGACATTTATAGAATATACCATCCAAACAAGAGCGAATACACTTTCTTCTCAGCAGCACATGGATCCTTCTCTAAAATAGACCATATATTATGCCACAAAGCTAATGCCAGCAAATACAAGAAGATAGAGACACTACCTTGTATTCTATCAGATCATAATGGATTGAAGTTAGAAATAAATGAAAGAGTAAAAACCAGAAACTACTCCAACACCTGGAGTTTAAACAATATGCTATTATATGATGAGTGGATAACAGAAGATATTAGGAAGGAAATTAAAAAATTCTTAGAGGTAAACGAGAACAAAGAAACATCATATCAAAATCTCTGGGACACTATGAAAGCTGTACTTAGAGGAAGATTTATTTCATGGAGCGCATTTAATAAAAGAAGTAAAACTCAAAAAATAAATGACCTAACACTACAGCTCAAAGCCCTAGAAAAAGAAGAACAGACCAACACCAAAAGTAGTAGAAGACAGGAAAGAGTTAAACAGAGCTGAAATCAATGAAATTGAAACGAAAGAAACAATACAAAAAATTGACAAAATAAATAGTTGGTTCTTCGAAAAAATAAACAAAATTGATAAACCTTTAGCCACACTAACAAAGAGAAGACGAGAGAAAACCCAAATCACTAAAATTCGGAATGAACAAGGAACTATCACAACAGACACAACTGAAATACAAAACATAATTAGAAGCTATTTTGAAAATCTTTACTCCAACAAAATAGAAAATTTCGAAGACATCAACAGGTTTCTAGAGTCATATGAATTGCCTAATCTGAACGAGGAGGACATACACAATTTAAATAGACCAATTTCAAGTAATGAAATAGAAGAAGTCATCAAAAGCCTTCCAACAAAGAAAAGCCCGGACCCAGATGGGTTCTCAGCCGAGTTCTACAAAACTTTTAAAGAAGAAATCATTCCAATACTCTCAAAGTATTCCAGAAAATAGAAGAGAGGGAACTCTCCCAAACTCATTCTATGAAACCAATATTACCCTGATTCCTAAACCAGACAGAGACACATCAAGGAAAGAAAATTCAGACCAATATCCTTAATGAACATCGACGCAAAAATTCTCAACAAAATTTTAGCAAATCGCATACAAAACATATTAAAAAGATAGGTGCACCATGATCAAGTGGGTTTCATCCCAGGATGCAAGGTTGGTTCAACATCAGAAAATCAATAAATGTCATTCACCATATCAATAGACTTAAAGTCAAGAATCACATGATTATTTCGATAGATGCAGAAAAAGCACTTGATAAAATACAGCACCCCTTCATGCTCAAAACACTAGAAAAAATAGGGATAGTGGGAACATTCCTTAACATTGTAAAGGCCATCTACGCTAAACCCATGGCTAATATCATTCTAAATGGTGAAAACTTAAAGCATTCCCTCTAAAAACTGGAACAAGGCAGGGATGCCCTCTTTCACCACTTCTATTCAATATCGTCCTTGAAACTCTAGCCAGAGCAATTAGACAGACCAAAGAAATTAAAGGGATATGAATAGGAAAAGAAGAACTCAAACTATTCCTATTTGCTGATGATAGATTGTATACTTAGAGGAACCAGGAAATTCCACCAGAAAACTTTCAGATCTCATAAGTGAATTCAGTAAAGTAGCGGGATATAAGATCAATGCACATAAATCTAAGGCATTTTATATATAAGGGATGAATCTTCAGAAAGAGAAATTAGGAAACTACCCCATTCACAATAGCTTCGAAAAAAAGTATTTGGGAATCAATCTCACAACAGAGGTGAAAGACCTCTACAATGAGAATACAGAACACTAAAGAAGAAATTCAAGAAAATCTTAGAAGATGGAAAGATCTCCATGTTCTTGGATAGGAAGAATTAATATTGTCAAAAATGGCCATACTACCAAAAGTGCTATACAGATTCAATGCAATTCCAATTAAATCCCAATGATTACCTTACAGAAATAGAGCAAGCAATTATGAAATTCATCTGGAAGAATAAAAAACCCAGAATAGCTAAAGCAATCCTTGGCAGAAAGAAGTGAAGCAGGGGGTATCGCGATACCAGATCTTCAACTCTACTCCAAAGCAATAGTAACAAAACGGCATGGTATTGGTACCAAAATAGAAAGGTGGATCAATGGTACAGAATAGAGGACACGGACACAAACCCAAAAAATACAATTTTCTCATACTAGACAAAGGGGCCAAAAATATGCAATGGAGGAAAGATAGCCTCTTCAACAAATGGTGCTGGGAGAATTGGAAATCCATATGCAACAGAATGAAACTAAACCCATATCTCTCACCATGCACGAAACTAAACTCAAAATGGATCAAGGACCTCGGAATCAGACCAGAGACCTTGCATCTTATAGAAGAAAAAGTAGGTTCAGAGCTTCAACATGTCGGATTAGGACCAGACTTCCTCAACAGGACTCCCATAGCACAAGAAATAAAAGCAAGAATTAATAACTGGGATAGATTCAAACTAAAATGCTTTCTCTCAGCAAAGGAAACTATCAGGAATGAGAAGAAAGAGCCTACAGAGTGAGAGAAAATCTTTGCCAATCATACTTCAGATAGAGCGCTAATCTCCAGAATCTATAAAGAACTCAAAAAACTCTACACTAAGATGTAAATAATCCAATTGACAAATGGGCTAAAGAAATGAATAGACACTTCACAGAAGAAGATATACAAGCAATCAACAAACATATGGAAAAATGTTCAACATCTCTAGTAATAAGAGAAATACAAATCAAAACCACCCTAAGATTCCATCTCACCGGAATTAGAATGGCAATTATCAAGAATACAAGCAACAACAGTTGTTGGCAAGGATGTGGGGAGAAAGGTACACTCACACATTGCTGGTGGGGCTGCAAATTAGTGCAGCCACTCTGGAAAACAGTGTGGAGATTCCATAGAAAACTTGGAATGGAAACATCATTTGACCCAGCTATCCCACTCCTTGGCCTATACCCAAAGGACTTAAAATCAGCATATTACAGAGATACAGCCACATCAATGGTCATAGCTGCTCAGTTCACAATAGCCAGATTGGGAACCAACCTAGATGTCCTTCAATTGATGAATGGATAAAGAAACTGTGGTATATATATACAATGGAATATTACTCAGCCATAAAGAATGATAAAATGATGGCATTTGCAGGCAAATGGATGAAACTGGAGAATATCATGCTAAGTGAGATAAGCCAATCTCAAAAAACCAAAGGAAGAATGATATCGCTAATTAGTGGATGATGACACATAATGGGAGGTGGGAAGGGTTAGTGTTGGGGTTGGAGTTGGGTTTAGGGAGGGGGGCACTAATGGAGGAAGGAAGGACTGTATAGATGGAGGGGAGGGGTGGGAGGGGGTGGGGGGGAAGGGAAAAAAATGGCAGAATGAATCAAACAACATTACCCTATGTAAATTTATGATTACACAAATGGTATGCCTTTACGCCATGTATATACAGAGAAATAACATGTATCCCATTTGTTTACAATAAAAAAAATAAATAAATAAAATAAAATAGGAAATGCATAATAGCAAAAAAAAATTAGCATGTAATTAAAAGACTCGAATATAAGCCTTAAAAAAAAAAAAGAATGTTTGAAATATTCCATAATAAAAAGCTCAAAAAGTTAATATGAAGGTAAGTTAATACAAGAAAAGACTCATCATTAGCATATTTATATTCACTCATTAAATCTGTTCATCTCTTTCTGCTGAAATTACTTCCTGTGCTAACTTCACCTATAGTCTTCAGTGCAACAGTATGAAGAAAAAAACACCAAAATCAAGCAGTTGGTTGTGAAAACCAAAAGGAACTAGCAGATTCAAAGCAGGCAGTATGTTAATTCTTAATTTTGTATTGTAGTACTTATTCATAGTTTATTTATGAATAATTTCATTTTTTTAATTTAACCAAGATTCTCATTCTGTAGGAAACTGATCATTTAATACTTCAAGCATTGTTAAAGGGTGAGCTGGAGGCCAGTCAACAGCAAGTGGAAGTCTACAAAGTAAGGTTCTTTTTACTTTTTAAAAGACTACAAAAAAAAAGTTCTATATAGAAATGAGTTATTGGGGCTGGGTTGTGTGGCTCAGTTGTAGAACGCTTGCCTAGCATGTGTGAGGCACTGGGTTCAATTCTCAGCACCACATATAAATAAATAAAGGTCCACTGACAACTAAATAAAAGACCAAAAAAAAAGACGAAAGAAATGAGTTATCTTCCAGGGATTTTATTTATCCTGTAAGGAGTTACCCTTTAAGGATATTTAAAAGGTTTCCTCAACATGTTGAGGAAGTAGAAGCAGTAAATCAGGTGGTATATAATTATGGTATACCATTCAGCTCAGGCTAGATTATTTTCGTGCATTTGAAGATCCATAATACACTGTAGCATAGTTCAGAATAAAATAAATATGGCCCCAAACATCATCTGAATCCTCTGAATGATATTGCATTCACACAAAGCAATTCACAAAATGGTTTTATGTAATTTGTTTAAAATGTGGTGTGTGTGGAGGGGTGTGTTTGTGTGTAAAATGTCTTGCGGTATTAAATATGTAGTCTGGGATTTTGGGGGATTGATTTTTTGATTGATGTTGGTTTAAGAAAAAGTAAATCAACTTAGCATAAAAATATTCTTTTCATATTGCTTTGCTTTTTTAATAATAACAAATAATACCTAAAATTTTTCCTCTACTTAATTCTGTCACTTATATATACTTATCTCAAATCTCAATTTCATATTTTAAGGAAAATATCTTTAACCAGGGAAGATAAGGTTTACCAGAACTAAGCTTAAAGCTTTTGCCTTTTAGATTCAACTGGCTGAAATAACATCTGAGAAACACAAACTTCACGAACACGTGAAGACCTCTGCAGAGCAGCACCAGCACACAATGAGTGCATGCCAGCAGAGGGTGTCTGCACTGCAGGAAGAGAGCCGAGCTGCTGAGGTGTGTCCTTCAGATCAGAAGCCTCTCCTGAGGGTATTTTATTAAATGCCAACGAGCAGTTTACTCAGGCTATGATCTCCTTTTTCATTGTTTTGCAGTTAAAAACACTTACTAAATGAGCTCTTGGTTCAACTCAACCTTCTCTACCCAAAATGCATCCTCACCTTAAGAATCATTTTAGTAACATTTTTTGCTAAAAGGAAAAACATGCACACACATTGTTTCCATTTCAACCTTGCTTTGTAATTTATGTGTGAAAGAAAATCACTTATTTATAAGAACTTTTTCTTTTAAAAGTGTTTTGACTCTTTCTGAGAACAAAATGTTTATGAAATGACATTGTAATAGAATGTTCATAGAAACCTACTTTTTGTCTACAAAATACAAAACAATTGGAAACGATCCAGTAATTTTGTAGAGGTGCAGCTTTTATCTAAGTAATCTTGGCAGTAGTGTTTTAAAAGTTTACAGATTGATCAGGAAAGTAGATGATGTAGAATTTAATTTGTTCCACTCTTGAAAACTGAAGTTCAAGTAACTTAATCTTTTTGAAAATTAATTTTTCTTTTATTTATAAAAAATAAAAAAAATATATAAAGTTACGAAAGCAAAGAGTGTATTGCAAAGTTTATGGGTAGTCAGTAAATCTAAGAATTTGTCAGACAAAATTATATTCTTGAAACTCTTAAAAAAAGTGTAAGACTAACAGAAGTGTACTTTTTTTGAAGTTAATTGGGGTTAAAACGAATGTCAGCTATTAATTTTCAAAAATAGATTTTCACCTTAGCTTGTTAACCTCTGCAAGAAAATGAGATCATGTTACATAGAAAATATTTTCTTTTAAATATTATAGGCAGAACAAGCTGCTATAACTTCCGAATTTGAGAGCTACAAAGTCTGAGTTCACAATGTTCTCAAGCAACAGAAAAATAAATCTGTCTCAGGCTGAAACTGAAGGAGCTAAACAAGAAAGGTAAAGTCTATTTAAAAGAAACAAGCAACACAGGTTCTTCACCAAGTAATTCTATTTTGATTTCTTTCAAGTGTTAATTTTTTCTGTATTGTTACCAATGAAGACAGTTGTTTGGCATCACTGTGACTAATATTCGATGTTCTCTAAATAGAATCCAATCATAGTAGAAATTTAGGCAACAGAATTTCATTATGATTAGTTTTTCCAATTTTGAAAATGGAGGAGTCAAAGGAAAAAAGTGCTTTTTAAATATACTTCTTCACAATTAATTAGGTTAAACAGAAGTTGCTTAAAAATGGTTAATTCAAGAAATTTTAAGTTAAATATCAAATTTTGGTCTAGAAATAAATTTTTCTGAAATTTATGACCATCTCAATTCTATTAGAGAAGTGTATTGTTTAAAGCTTCTTTGAAACTAGCATGCAGATCCCTTTTGTAAGGTACTCAAAAATACAATGGGAATAAGAAATAAGGGTTTTCTCTGGCATGTGTGTTCAGTTTTTATAAGTAGAGGTTCAGTATTCAAAGCTGTTTTATATCTGGCTCTTTATTATTCTAAACAGGACTAATGATCCTGTGGTGTTTGTATGTTTATGTTCCTATTACTTTTTGTTTAAGACTCTATTAAATAAGGAAACTATGATTGAAGCATGATGAGATATTCTCTTTACTAGTAGTTCCTGATAAAGCTGAAGTTGATTTTTTTTTATTAGATCTTTATAGTTACACTTGGTAGTTTGGTTCATTCCAACAAACTCATATTGAATGGAAATTGATTTCAGTTCTTGATCCCGTCATTTTCCCTCCCATCCTCCCTCCCCTTTCTCATTCTCCTTCTTCTACTCTGCTTGACTTTCTTTTTCTCGTCTATTAATTTATATTTGATTAGGTTCTTTATATGGCCCTATCCTTCCCTTTCCCTTTCTTTTATTTTACTCTAACTTCCACATGAGACAAAACTTTTGGCATTTGAGTTTCTGAGTTTGACTTATTTGACTTAGCATGATATTCTCCATTTTCATCCATTTACCAGCAAATGCCTAATTTCATTATTTTTTTTATGGCTGAGTAAAACTCCATCGTGTATATGTACCACAGTTTCTTAATCTGTTCATCTACTGATGGGCATCTGGGTTGATTCCATAATTTAGCTAATGTGAATTATGCTGCTATAACATTGAGGTGGGTATATCTGTAATATGCCAAGTTGTTTTGGGAAAATAACAAAGAGTGGAATAGCTGGGTCATATGGTGGTTCCATCCAAAGTTCTTTGAGGAATCTCCTTACTGTTTTCCAGAGTAGTTGTACTAGTCTGCAATCCCACCAACATATACAAGTGTTCCTTTTTTCCCACAACCTTGCCAGCATTTATTGTTTGTATTTTTGGCCATCGCCATTCTGACTGAACGGAGATGAAATTTTAGTGTAGTTCTAATTTGCATTTCCGTAACTGCTAGAGATGTTAAACAGCTTTTCATGTATTTGTTGGCCATCTGTGTTTCTTTGAGAGGTTTCTATTAGTTCTTTTGTTCATTTATTGATTATTTGTTTTAGGGAATTTTTTTATGTTAAGTTTCTTGAGTTCCACATATTAATCTGCTATCAGAGGAGCAGCTGGCCAAGATTTTCTCCTATTCTGTAGGCTATCTCTTCATGCTCTTAATCATTTACCTTGCTGGGCAGGAGCTTTTTAGTTTGATGGCATCCCACTTATTGATTTTTGGTTTTATTTCTTGTACTTTGGGGTTCTTACTAACAAAGTTGGTGCCTGTACCAATATGATAGAGTGTTTACCCTACGTTTTCTTCTAGTAATTGTAAAGTTTCTGGTCTAATTCCTCAGTCTTTGATCCATTTTGATGGAGTTTTGTGCAAGGTGAGAGAGGGGGATGTTTCCACATACAGCCATACAGTTTTCCCAGCACCATTTGTTAAAAAGGCTGTCTTTTCTCTGAGACATATTTTTGGTGCCTTAGGAAAAAGTGTCACCATTTACAAGAGCCATTTTTGAGCATACCTTAAAATTGGGTTCAAACCATTTGAATGTAAATGTTTTACATTTCTTCTACTTTCTTATACAGTCAATACTTTTTTTTTAAATTTGGGGGGCGGTTACTGGGGATTTAACTTGGGGGCACCCGACCACTAAGCCACATCCCCAGCCCCATTTTGTATTTTGTTTAGAGACAGGGTCTCACTGAGTTGCTTAGTGCCTCACTGTTACTGAGGATGGCTTTGAACTTGTAACCCTCCTGCCTCAGCCTCCCAAGGTACTGGAATTACAGGCATATGCCACTGCCCTGGCCAGTTAATACATTTTAAAAAATGAAATGAAGAGGTCTGGGGTTGTAGCTCAGTGGTAGAGTACTTGCCTTGCACGTGTGTGTCACTAGGTTCAATCCTTAGCACCACATAAAAACACATCAATAAATAAAGGTACTGTGTCCACATACAACTAAAAAAAGAAATTAAAAAAATGAAATGAATATTGTATGCATTGTGTCAAAATTATGGATTTTAACTATTTGTTTTCTCCTAGATTTTATTCTAAGTCTAAAAAGAACTGCATTTCTTCAGGTCTTGTCTTTCACTATAGCTTATTCTAAATATAGTTCTCATAATGGTAATATAGAACTAGGGGGTTTTTTTAAAACTGATGGCGTAATCTATAACATAAATACACTACTTTGATGCCATTTAATGTTCTATTCCACTATATAAATTTTTAAAATTCAGAGATAGCTTTTTTATTTTTTTAGTTGTTGATGGACCTTTATTTATTCATTTCTTTATATGTGATGCTGAGAATCGAACCAGTGCCTCACACATGCAAGGCAAGCGCACCACCACTGAGCCATAACCTCAGCCTGAGACTTCTTTTTTGTAAATATGTAGCACTGAGGTTAAAATCTGACTATAACATCTTTTATTATATCTAATCCTATAGTAATTGAATAACGAATCCTTACAATAATTATATTTGCTTTAGAATCATTCATAATGAGTATGACATAGAAAGATTAAATGATTAAAATATACTGGAAGCCACAAAATGGAGTTTCACCTCTTTAATGTTTTACAACTATTATTTCTATTTTAGGGAACACATGGAAATGTTAATTGACCAACTGAAATCAAATTACAGAGAGCCAAAAAACTTACAGACCAAATATCTGAACTTCAGACATTGCAGTCTGAGCATGATACTGCTGGGAGAGACACAACAGGATGCTGCAGGAAACAGTGTCCAAAGAAGCAGAACTGCGAGAAAAGTAAGATTGCTGGCAGCACTAATGCTATTTGTACCAGAGAGCGTGTTTCTTGTTAGAACTCCTGATGTGTTGTTCCTTGGAGTAAATACAGATTTAAAAATAAGTAGACATTTCTAAAGTCTTAATAACTTTGCTTCATTTTCCTTAATGCCTCCCTCTTTGGATTGTTTTTTGTCATTTTTAGAACATTAATATTATTAAAAAAGTTACTAGTGTATGGTAGGTACCACCAAGATCCTGTCTCAAAATTAAAAAAAAATATATAGAGGTCTAGGGATGTATCTCAGTGGTAAAGTGCCCTTGGGTTCAATCCCCAGTACCACCCAAAAAAAGAGGGGAGTGGGGATACACACACACACACACACACACACACACACTGCTAACACAAAGGACAATTGATACCTCTTAAAAAAAAAAAGAAGAAAATGCTACTTTCCAACCCAAGTGTCAAATCATAAGTGTTTTTCTTCATTTCCAAGGGAAAACATTTAAACAACTGTTGACTAAAAATTAAAATGCAGCTAACTTTTGCAGCTCTACTTTCAACTTATCATATTTGTTAATCATTACATTACAATATTAAACATTAGGAATATAGGCAAAATAAATAGTTATTGCAAAGAAGAAACTTTGGCCTCTTACAGTAGGAAGTTGGGTGGTAATATTGTTGTGTCTTAAGGCCCTGAGAAATAGTTCTTTGAGCGTATTTCCTCAAGAGTTTTAGAGTACTTTACCTGCCTAAAGTGTGTTTATAGTATATACATAGTCTTATACTAACCTGAAAAATGAAAGGGATTGATTTCTTGACTTACACTTTTTTTTTGTTACCAGGAATTGAACTCAGGGGCACTCAACCACTGAGCCACATTCCCAGACCTTTTTATTTTTTATTTAGAGACAAGGTCTCACTGAGTTACTTAGTGTCTCACTGTTGTTGATGAGGCTGGCTTTGATCATGATCCTCCTGCCTCAGCCTCCTGAGCCGTGGTATTACAGGCATGTGCCACCTCACCCAGGAACTTATACTTTTTAAAAAATGTGTCATTTATACATTAATCATGTAAACCAAAAGTTTCAGGGAAGTTCTACCAATGTTCTAACTACTGTCAGTAGAGTTTCCCTTGAAATTAGCTTATAAATAGTAACATTTACTTGATATGTACAGTACTTTTCAACACTTTTTCTTTACTATAGGAATGTTATTGCAAATTGCATTCCTAACCAGGTACAGTGGCACACACCTGTAATCTACAGAGTCTGAGGCAGGAA